>NC_035449.2:176588304-176897198 GCF_002127325.2 Helianthus annuus
TATTATTATTATTATTATTATTATATTATGATTAATTTTATGATTAAATTTTTACAGTTTCTCTAATATCATTATTTTTTTGTAGCGGTTTATACTGTTGAATTTCAAAAACGTGGATTGCCACATGCTCACATTTGTATATTTTTGAAACCTGAATCCAAGCTTCTCTCTGTTGATCATGTAGACAAATTCATTTCTGCTGAGATACCAGATAAGATTGAAGATCCCGCTCTTTATGCTCTTGTATCCGAATTTATGATGCATGGTCCATGTGGAAATGCAAATCCCAATTGTCCTTGTATGGTTGATAATAGATGTTCAAAAAAATTTCCAAAAAAATTCATTAATGAAACAATTACCGATGCTGAAGGTTTCCCTGTATACAGAAGAAGAGATAATGGAAACACCATTATCAAGTCCAAAGTTCAATTAGACAACAGAAGTGTCGTTCCATATAATCCGCTTCTTTTGAAAAGATACCAAGCTCACATTAATGTAGAATGGTGCAATCAAGCGGGTTCTATCAAATATTTGTTTAAGTACATTAATAAAGGTCCAGACAAAGCATCGCTTGTGGTGTCAAATGGAGACGGTACAGATAACGAACAAACAGCAAAGGATGAGATCAAAGCTTATTATGATTGTAGGTACGTTTCCGCTTGTGAAGCTTCTTGGAGAATATTTGCAAATGAAGTTCACTATAGGTTTCCTCCAGTTATGAGACTTCCTTTTCATATGGAAGGTCAACAAAATGTTGTGTTTGGTGCCGAAGACGAAATTGAAGAAGTGTTGGACAAGCCATCAGTCTCTTCATCCATTTTTTTAAAGTGGATGGAGATGAACAGAAATAATGAAGAAGCACGGAAACTTACGTATGTTGAGTTTCCTACAAAATTCTGTTGGAAACTAAAAGATAGAGATTGGGCAGAACGTAAAAGAAAATTATTACAGATTGGACGCATTCATTCTGTTTCCCCTGCTTTGGGTGAACCATATTTTCTTAGAATTCTTTTAAACAAAGTCAAAGGACCAAGATCCTTTGAAGAAATTAGAACTGTTGATGGACAGTTGTTTCCAACCTTCAGGGATCCATGTTATGCTATGGGTTTGTTAGACGATGACATGGAATACATTGAAGCTATTAAAGAAGCGAGTTTTACGGGAGATGGTCGTTATATTCGTGCATTGTTTGTTACTTTGCTCTTGTCAAACACATTATCAAGACCTGAATTTGTTTTCGAACAAACATGGAAATACTTGGGGGATGACATTTTATACAATAGGAGAAAAGAAACAAAGAACAGAGGTTTGCTTTTGATTTATTACGCATAATAGTATTCAGATTTAATATTTTTCACATTTTTTAAATGGATTTACTATTTTCTGTACAGATCTTGTAATGTCAGATGAGAGATTGAAGAACAAGACATTGGTGGAGATTGAGAAGTACCTCATTCGAAATGGGTCGTCTTTGACACGATGGAAAACAATTCCTTATCCTGATTACGATTCCTTTGCTGTTGGAAACAATCGTCTGGTTGACGAAGAACTGTCTTTTAATGTTCCTCAGGTACAGAGCGAGTTAGATAGTCTAAAATCTTCATTGACTGACGAACAACTATCTGTTTATAATCAGATTATGACAGCCGTTGAAGGCGACAAAGGAGGTGTATTTTTTGTTTACGGATATGGAGGAACGGGGAAGACGTTTTTGTGGAAGACGTTAGCCTTATCCGTTAGGTCTAGAGAGCAGATTGTTCTAAATGTGGCTTCAAGTGGTATTGCTTCACTTCTAATGTCAAGAGGTAGAACGGCTCATTCTAGATTTCACATCCCCATAAATTTAGATGAGAGTTCTATGTGTCACATAAGGCCCGATGGTGATGTAGCTTATCTGCTTAAGCAAACTAGGTTGATTATATGGGACGAAGCACCCATGGTACATAGACATGCGTTTGAAGCTTTAGATAGAACATTTAAAGATATTTTGGTCGATAAAAGCAATCGTCAGTCGGATGTTTTGTTTGGAGGTAAAGTTATCGTGTTTGGTGGTGATTTTAGACAAATTCTTCGTGTTATTCCAAACGGAAGTAGGCAAGAAATTGTTAACGCTTCGTTGAGTTCATCCTATATATGGCCCCATTGCAAGTTACTTACTTTGACCAAAAACATGAGATTGACTGTTGGTGTTTTACCATCTACAGTCGAGGAGACTAAGAGATTTGCCGAATGGCTTCTTGATATTGGTGAGGGTAAAGTTGGAGGGGACAATGATGGTGTAGCAACTGTAGAAATACCCTCTGATTTGTTAATCACAGATTCTTTGGATCCCATCGAAAGTTTGATTCAATTTGTATATCCATCTGTTCTTGAAAGATATAAGGATCGAGATTATTTTTCTGAAAGGGCGATTCTGACACCAAAAAACGAGGTGGTACATGAAATAAATGATCGACTACTAGAATTGTTTCCTGGTGAACAAACAGAGTACCTGAGTTCTGATAGTATATGTGCGACGGAGAAAGGTATCGATTCATTCCAACAAGAGTTGTATTCACCTGATGTCCTTAATGGTTTAAAGATATCTGGTTTACCTAATCATCGTTTGGTTTTAAAACCTGGAGTTCCAATTATGCTTCTTAGGAACATTGATCAGCAAAATGGTCTGTGTAATGGTACAAGGTTACAGGTTACATTTCTTGGAAAGAGGGTTATAGAAGCTGAAATTATATCAGGTGCTAATGTCGGAACCAGAACATTCATACCAAGAATTAGCATGATTCCCTCCGACAAAAAGATTCCTTTTGCTTTTCAAAGACGACAGTTTCCTGTTGCTGTGTGTTTTGCTATGACGATCAACAAGAGTCAAGGCCAATCTTTATCTAAGGTTGGATTGTTTTTAAAAGAGCCCGTTTTTACACATGGCCAGCTATATGTAGCATTATCAAGAGTTAAATCAAGGGAAGGTGTGAAGATGTTAATTCTCGATAAGGATGGCAAACCTACCAATACAACAACTAATGTGGTTTACAAAGAAGTGTTCACACACTTATGATATGTTTCTGAATTGAATTTTCATTCTAATAACTTTAATAAAAATTACTTGAATGGTTGATATTACTTGAATGGTTGATATTATTTGTTTTTTATCATATCACCTTACATATTTTGGTGTTGATTAACAGTAAGTAACCTCGGTGAGTTATAATTTTGTTGAATCACTACTTGAATACCATTTCACATATTCATAAAAGTATGGTATTTTTTAAACGATTTGTTAATGTTTGTATTTGTTGTCTAAAGTTATTTCACTAATACATAATTATCACAAAGTAACAAATAATGCATAACATTTTTTGTGTGGGTCAAAGGGAAGTTGGGCCATTATGAAAACACTTTTTTTTGCCTTTAGAACGTTTAAAAATAATCAATTGTAGCCCAAGATATGATTGCCCCATTTGATCCAATAGAAACAAAAATAAACACTTTCACCAAACAATTTAATTGACCCCTTATTTTAACTTATTTTTGTAAACTTCCCGCACTAAAGGCATTTCAAAATAATAACAAATCGAACAAACTTGCCGCAAGTCATTATTCCATGTAAAAAGTTAATAATTCTACGTGAAACCTTTAAACACACATGGAGGCCAATTTGGAATATTATTCAAACCGAATAAAAAAAATTTGTTAGTAAGGGAAAGAACACACTAATTAGTTTATAAATTTTACTTATGTATTATTTTTTTAATTCAAATATAAATTTTCCTATCCCGGGATGTTCCCGGGTGATAGCCTAGTGTATATATATATATATATATATATATATATAGGGAGCCGCTAGAATGAAAACCACCTCGAGTTGTAAGAACCGCGAGAACTACACCCCACGGAGCGCCGTTCGCCATGATTTTTTTTTACAAGTAGATGTGTATATTATAAACACAGCCGTAAAAAATATGGCGAACGGCGCTCCGTGGGGTGTAGTTTTTTACACCACAAGTTTGGTGAAAAAAAAAAGAAAAAAGAAAAAAAATTAAAAAACACCAAACTTGTGGTGTAAAAAACTACACCCCACGGAGCGCCGTTTGCCATGATTTTTTACGGCTGTGTTTATAATACACACATCTACTTGTAAAAAAAAATCATGGCGAACGGCGCTTCGTGGGGTGTAGTTCTCGCGGTTCTTACAACTCGGAGAGGTTCTCATTCTAGCAGCCCCTATATATATATATATATATATATATATATATATATATATATATATATATATATATATATATATATATATATATATATATATATATATAGGGGAGGGTTATCTTGAGAACGCTAAATATTGCGAGAACCGTGAGAACGAATGAAAAAACCAATCAAAACAATTTTTTTTAATACAAACCTCATTGTAATTAAGATACAACATCAAAACAAGGATTTATAACATCAAATAATTCATTTCTCCTTTCAAAATCACTATTTTTTGATTTTTTACACATGTGTAAATATAATAGATTTACACATGTGTAAATGTCAAACTTACACATATGTAAATTTTCTTTATTTACGAATTCACGTAAATTCACGTAAATTTAAACGTGTAAATTAAATTTCTAACATTGTATTCGAATAATAATGATAAGTGTAGAAAAAAAATTGAATTTGAATTGTTTTTGAACAAGTTCTCATGATTTTTTCATTTGTTCTTACGGTTCTCACAATATTTAGCGTTCTCATTTAAACCCTCTCCTATATATATATATATATATATATATATATATATATATATATATATATATATATATATATATATATATATATATGTATGTATAGATATGTATGTATGTATAGATGTATGTGTGTTAGGAGAGAGGAGAAAGGCTAGGCTAACCCGGCTGTGGGGAGCCGCTTGAGCCGGGCGGACATGAGGGGGGTGGTGTGGGGGACCGGCCCCCATACCCATTAGTCTAATCAACATAAAAAATATTGATAAAACGTTTCACACACTATAAAAAATAACAGAAGAAAATTATTACTCAATTGATTATATAAAAACGGATACAGATCATCAAATCGAATAATAATATTTAAATCAATACTAAAATACAGTAACGTTCGATATCCGCTTTGACTTTTAAATTTGTCTCTTTTACATACTTCTTTCTTCACTCTCCCTCTTTAAGATTCCACATCTCTCACCATATAACCTATCTCCATCTATTCATCCCCAAAATGGACCAAAATCATGAACTCAAACTCACCCAGATGAAGAATTATGTTCAAAAGCTCGGTTCTTCCACAGAGGTAACCAATTAATCAATCTCAAAACCATCATGATTGCTAATTTTCCAACACAATGTTGTTTGAATTCTAATCCGCGATGTCGTTTTGATTGAATATAGAAGTATGGAGACCCGAGTTTAGAGAGATTCTTGATCGCGAGATCGATGGATCCAAATAAGGCTGCAAAGATGTTTGTTTCATGGCAGAAATGGAGAGCTTCGTTTGTCCCGTTGGGGTTTATTCCTGATTCGGAAGTTACTGATCAGTTGGAGAGTAAGAAGATTTATTTGCAGGGTTTGTCTAAGGATGGATACCCTGTTATGGTGGTTAAAGCTTGCAAGCATTATCCTGCTAAAGATCAGCCACAATTCAAGAGTAATATCTTTATTCTCTCTTATCCGTAGGCATAAAGCCCCTTGTGGGGCGTTCTGTGACACGTGTCATGCCACGTCACACGGGGGCTTTATGAGGCGTTATATCACTAGAGACCGTAGTCATAAAGCCACTACCCATCATTACCTAATTATTAATTTTCAATTTTATTAATTAATTATAAAAAAACCTTGTTTTTTTGTGATTGGTCAAAATTTTGAAAAGAAACTCCTTAACGCCGCGAAATGCATGGCGCCTCCCCCTTTTTTTGCCCCATAACGCTGCCCATCGCGGTGTGCGGGGGCGCTATGGGGCGTTATGGCCCAAAAAAACCCACTCTTCGCGCCCCACTACATGTAGACTTATTGTTTTGAGTTAAATGTCATTTTAGTCTATGTGGTTTAGATTATTTTGTCAATTTAGTTCAAAGGTTTCATTTTTCGCATGTGGGTCCAAAAAGGTTTCACCGTTGCCATTTTAGTTCACTGGGTTAACTTCATCCATTTCTAGTTAACAGAATTACATATAAATGACTAAATTGTCCTTCTCGTTAACAAGAAAAATGTATGAAGCTAACCTACTGTACTAAAATGACAACGGTGAAACCTTTTTGAACACACAGGCAAAAAATGAAACATTTGAACTAAATTGACAAAATGACACAAACCACAAAGACTAAAATGACATTTAACTCTATTTTTTTTTCGTTTCTTATTTAAACATTGCGGGTGTTAACAAGTCAAAGTGTGATCGTTTAAGCTCAAACTTGGCTGTGCTCACCTTGTTTAAGTTAAGAGAGATCGAGCTCGCAATTTGCTACTAGTTTTTTTTTTTTTTTGTTAGAACTTAAATCGGGCTGGACTTGTTTGCTATTGCAAAGGTACAATGAAAGTTAGAAGAAATATAACATGTGGACATGTTAGCATATGTTAAATAAAAGGGAAAATGTCATAGAATAATAATCAAATTTTAAAAGTGTTCTAATTAATTCATTTGTATCATTTTTGTCCCAATTAGATAATTTAACATTCAAATCGAGTCATGTACATTTTTTCATGTGTCAAGAAAAAATGCAACATAAGAAGCCAGGATTGGATTATTTTAATATATGAAATTATATATTTTTTTTAAATAAAAACATTTTAACTACAATAAAAATAAAAAAAACAAGTTAAAATTCATGTCATCACTCGACGTTAGCATCAAATAAAAGAGAAAAAAGAAACAAAATCTACATCATCACGGTTACATATGAAATGAATGAGAAAACCATTAATTTTAATGAGAAAAGAATGTTGAGTGACCTGGTTGGAACACTTTTGAAACTTAAGTGAGCTAATTAGAACACTTTTAAAACTTGGTTACTATTATACAAAGAATTTTTTTTACAAATTAATACTTATAGTTTAGTTGTATATTTTTTACATGTAGTTTAGTTGTATATTTTTTACATATAGTTTAGTTAGTTCATCATTAATGTCGTATTCAAGTTTATTTTTTTACAATTTTTTAAGGGGCAAGTCCATTCTTTATCATATGGCAATCTTTTTTTTTTAAATTCAAAAAATCAACATATAAAATTGTTTATATAAAATATGTTGACTTCTTCATTATTGCATTATATTCTATAAGTTAGGTGCATGACTGAGGCACTTAAATTGGACATATAATTTGATCATGTAGTCGGTAGATTTCTTCGAACTTTGACTAGCAACATTTCACTATTTATAAACCAAGTATTTTTCCTTTTGACCAACATCTTAGAAACCGTTGTTTAGTAATCGAACTGATCACGCTATTGGATTGGTAAAAAACACATTATTATAATTAGTTTTAAATTTTACTAAAAATCATGTAAAATTTAAATTCTTTATTATTTGAAACTTTAAAACAATCATATTAGTATGTCAATTATATTTAATAAAATACGTATAATGTTTTTTTTAATGTATAAAATAATGAAAGGGGATGGGAGATATTTACACTGTGTTCCAGAGTTTACTAACGGAAGGAAAGGAAAAGAAACAAAAAGAAAGTAAAAATATTTTGTGTTCCAAAGTTTCATTTAAGTAAGAAAAAGAAAGGAAAATAAAACATGTCGTGTTCCCGAGTTTTATTTAAGGAAGGAAAAGAAAAGAAATGACAGGAAAACTAGTCTAAATTCTTTAATTTTTCATTCCTTCCGATTTAGGAGGAAACGGTGGGAAAACCATCTTTTTTTTTCCTTTCTCATCCTTTCCTTTCTCACTTTTGCTTTCTTTTCTTATCCCTCGTTAAGTTAACTCGGGAACAGAGCGTTAATTTCGCTACCTATAGAAATGAAGGGGTTGGGAGATATTTAGTTTAGCTGCCTATAAATACAACACCAACTATTATGGAGGTTTCATCTTTACATGTTATTGCATTTTTAAATAAAAAGATAATATTTATGAATTTTTAAATATAATATGGACATGTGAATAGATTCCCAAAGATTTTGCTTCGGATTTAATACACCAAAAATTCAACTATATATTAATATTAATCAGATTGATGAGTTTCATGCATCATTGTTGGTAAGGTTAATTGGAATTTTGGACATCTCAATCAAGATTCAAGAAGGTTATAAAAATCCATGAACTTTTATAAAAAAAAAAATGAGCCTTTAAATTTGTGAGATATCTTTGTATGGCTAATCACTAATGTACGAAGCCTAATACACCTTTTTCTCCTTAAACACAGAATTTGTGGTTCATCTCCTTGATAAAGTAATTGCAAGGTATGTTGTTTCTTGGAGTGTGATTTTTATTGAAATTTGTGGTTCACAATACGCGGTTACAGGCGTAAACGAGCAGAGTTTTCTTGAGTTAACACTTGACTCGTTACGAGATCTATCTAAAATTGGAGTTCACTAGTTTGTTAGTAGTTTTTCAAACTCGAACTCGGCTACTTTATTACTTATTAGTTAATTACCTATATTAATCTATAAATTTCTAATATACATTTATGATTATAACCCTTTTAAAGCATATTTAATTAGATTATTTTTATAATAATTGTACTTAAATAAAAAGTTAATACATTTATATAAACAATAGACTTATTTAACCTAGTAAGCCTATACAAGCTCATGGTTTTTGAAGCTTGGGTTCTATCTTGTTTATAAAATGGGCTCTAGTTTAGGCTTAAGCTCGGACTTGAGCTCCTTGAAGTTCAGATCGAACTTTTTGGGTATATACGTTTTCAACCCCCCGGTTCTATAGAAATTTTTGGGTATATACGTTTTCGATCCACAATCATTCGGGTCAAGCTTCGCCACTGCCAGATGTCCGATTGATCATATGACTAAAATTTGACCAAAAATGGTGTGATTGGTATGATTTTTCCATAGTATGCAAATATGATTTTTAATAAATATTTTTGTTCAATGTATGTAACCGGAAACATTTGTGAAATTATGGTGATGTTTTATAACTATTTCTTCTTTAAAAATAAATAATATAAAAGCGTCAAGCTTATCTTGTTTTGCTCGTTTCAGAGGCTTTAAAGGGAAAGAAATAGGAAACGAGAAGGCAATTGCTGTTCTTGATTTGGATCAACTTGGTTACAAAAATGTTGATGCTCGTGGATTCATCACTGGATTTCAGTTTTTACAGGTAAATCAATTTCTTCGTTTTCGCCTGTTCGAACCAGAGGCGTTTATGGTCTGGTTTGGCTGGCTTCGATGAAGACTCTAGGCCGAACCGCTAACTATGGTTTTGAGAAACAGCAAATCAAACCGAAGGGGTTGGATGGTCAGTCGGACTCTATTTTAAAGTCAGTCGGACATGTTAAAAATCATTTTTTTTTTATTTTTTTCGGCGCTTTCCCTTATAAATACTTGTAGAAGCAATTTTAATAAAAAAAACTAAAAAATAAAAAAAAACAGTTAAAAAAGGCTTTTTTTTTTACAAAAATGATTTTTTATTCGAATAGTTTCTACCCATTTTTATAAGGAAAAACGTTGAAATTTAAAAAAAAAATGATTTTTTAACATGTTAAGTTAATTTTATAAGATATATTTTTTTAACTGTTTTTTCAACATTTTTTTTATATTTTTTAGCTTTTTAATTTTTTATTAAAAATGTTTCTACGTGTATTTGTAAGCAAAAACACCAAAAAAAACTTAGAAAAAGTTGATTTTTAACATGTTAAGTTAAATTTTTAAAAGTGTTCACCGGTTCCACACTTTTTGAGTATTCCCCAATGAACCCTCCCCATAATACATATACATAAGTATATAACTATATAAAAAGGTTGAATGGCGGGTTTCAAGTTCTAAACCATCAAACCACCACGCCAACATATCAAAATCGGCCAACTTGCTTCGGCTTGGACGGTGCTGTTGATTTTAACAATTTATTTTGATGATGAAATGGGACCATATAAACCAAGAGTTTGACGGTTTATGAACACTCCTAGTTCATCCAGCTATCCAAGTCACTTCGATCATTTTATTAACACAAGCTCTCTTTTTTGTTATCTTGGTTTGACTTGTTGTAGGCATATTACCCCGAGAGGTTAAAAAAGTGTTACATTTTAAATATGCCATGGTTTTTTGTGAGTATTTGGAAGATGATTTCTCGTTTCCTAGATAAAGCAACTTTAGAGAAGGTATGTTCTATCTATATTCTACTATTCTTTTCATGTATTTTTTTAACAACTAAATTTCACTTTATCCGGATTTGAACCTTGGTCTTCTCTAAAGAAGTTTTGCCTCATGTATTTGATAAAAAGTGTTCTAAATTTTAATCTTAATAAATTGCCGGTAATATCTTTTAATATAAAAAATAGGAGAATCATGGGTTGAGACACCGATAGCGTAATAATTTTAATGATATGTTAAAATACAGAAAACTTAGCCCGCTGGTCTTTTTTTTTGAAAGGAAAACTTCATTAAAAACACACCAGAACCCGAAGACCGGGCCAGGAAAAAACAGACTACCCCTACATAATTACAAATTTACACCAGTTGTACCACGAGATTACATTGCATTTCACTCTATACTTGTACCAAAGGAAACCCAAAGACCTAACTTCGCTGAAGATACTATCCACCTTGACTTCCGCATGAGAAAAAATCGCCCGATTCCGAGCTAGCCAGAGGCATCAACAGGAAGTGAATATAATACCTTGAACAACAGCCCTTTTGTCGATGTCAATGTTACTGGATTTGTGAATTTCAAGCAAGTCTTTTATGGAAAAAGCAAAGATCGGGGGGACGTGGCACCACCGACTAATCTTTTGCCATAGGACCACCGCAACCGCGCAAGAAGTGAAAAGATGTTCAGCCGACTCCTCGTCCGATCTGCAGAGAGGACAAAGACCGTCCCCAACCCCAATACCCCTTTTCTGAAGCGCGTCGTACGTCGGGATCCTACACATTTCTGCTCTCCAGACGAACATATTACACTTTTTAGGAACCCACTTACACCAGTCCAAAACAAAGCTAGAACAAGGGTCAGACTCCCTCAAAACTTTCCTAACTGATCGAACCGAAAACTGCCCCGAACGATCCCCTTTCCACCTCCAATCATCGGGCCTAGCATTCAACGAGACAGCAGAAATAGCAGCAGCGAGAGAGTTCCACTCGGCAACCTCCTCAACTAAATCCGGGTCGTGTTTCCAGAGCCAGGTCCCTTCTATCCGATCCCGGACCGTACAGGTCTTCACCATCTCCAACACAAACAGATTCGGATAAAGGTCTTTTAAGGGAATCTCGTTCAGCCACGGGTCAAGCCAGAAGAGGATACTATCACCCCGACCAACCATACCCCTAAAAAAACTCCGCAGCGGCAAAGAACCCGAAACAGGCTTGTTAAAAATAGAAACGATATTGAGCCAAACTCCGCCCGCTGGTCTAATATATGATTTAAAATAACTATCAAATATAAACAACTTTTAATGTGTGAATGATGCAATAAATAGAGTAATTATTACAGTTTTGAAGTAGCGTAATAATAATTACTCAAAGATCAATTGACACATTTATCCTTAATTTGTACTAGATCCCATCCCTAATTGACATCAAAGATTTATTTATAGGTATTCGCTTTTTCCTTAAAATTATATGCAACTTTGCATCAAACAATCATCCCCTCCAATCCCATGTCCATTGGGCATCCCCTATAATTTATCATGATACGACCTTTTTGTGGCCAACTTTTTCATAAGAACGAGACAAGGATAATGTTCTATCGTCCATTTGTCAAACCGCGGCCACCACCCACATCCAACCACCGAGCTAACGGATCTCTTCACTTGATAAGATCGATTACTAAGCCTCTTTGCCTAATATATAAGACCACATGTGGTTACATTTTAAAACCAATTAGATAGTGGGAGTAGCTCATCATCACATATATAGACATTCACTTTCTTCTTAAACTAAAGATTCAGTTTGGCAAATCCAAATGAAAATGGATAAAACATATAAATTCTTTATATTTGGGTATGTATGTAAAAGAACAATGAAAGTTCATCAGTTTTGTGTACATATTTTGTTATGCTTTTGTGCTTCAAAATAGTTTTTCTAAGGTCGGTTTGTGTGTACGAATGCAGATTGTTATAATTAGCAACGAGGACGAGAAGAAGCAGTTCACTACAGAAGTTGGTGAAGATGTCTTGCCCGAAGAGTTTGGTGGGCAGGCAAAGCTTGTGGCGCTTCAAGACGCTGTATTGCCACCTCTAGAGGATTGACCCAAACTATAAATGTCCCTAAACCATAGCTTAATCTTAATAATCTCAAACTACATCTTGTAACCACTTTTAATAATAATGTGAGTTTTTAATCACTTCCAGTATCTTACTTGAGAACTTTGGCTGTTAAAGTCCAAAATAATTGGACTTGGAGAAGAGAAGAGGTTGATGGGAAATTCTATCTTTAGTTTTAAACCACCACTTAATGATCAAATCATAGTCACCTAATTCGTGGTTCGCTCCGGTTCGGGTACGCGGTTCGGGTTCGCGATTCGCTAGATGGCACGAATTCGGTACGGAAGGGGGTATGTTCATTTCGGTACGATCCGGTACGCTATTCCGGTACGGTGTACCATTTATAATGTTCATTTTATATTTTTTGTGTATAAACTTATAAGTTTGTAGAGTAAATGTAAACTAGTAAAGATATTGGGAGTTAAATGTTAAAATAAAACAACTAGTTTTGCACTTTATATGTAAAAATTTAAAGCTTTACGGACTAAATGTAAAGTAGTAAAAGATAGGGGGTTAAATGTTAAAAGTTTCTAAACTTATTTAAACCTAAAGTTGAAACCCAAGTTACGCACAAACGCTATTCTCCTTCTTTCCTGCCGATATTGCAGCACCTGTATTCTCCTTCTTTCCTATCGAGATTCGCTGTGTGGTTGATAATTCTGTTAGAAATATGATCATCTATAATATTTAAACTTTAGTTATGTTATAATATTCGAACAATATGTATGTATGATATGTGAACCGATAGCTAGTGTCTTAGGATAAGTATGATAAGCGGTTCATTTGGATAAGCGGGTATTGATAGTTTAAACATCCTATAATGGCAGTTACCCGCCAAAATCCAACCGCCAAATTATGATGTATTTATATGTAATACCGGCAATCTTTTGCCGGTTACCAAGACATTTTCCTTTCAATATAGAAAGTGTCCTCTCAAATCTTTGTTATTCATTCATTCGAATCTGCACATTCAAATCACCATGCCTGCAAACAAGTTAGTTTCATCCGCTGCACAAGTACACTCTACTGCAGATGGTGATGACATTTCGGTTGTCCAACATAGTGGTATCAGAGCCATGTACACTACCAGATCTGATGCAGAAATCAAACCAACCGCAACGACATTACCATGTCAACATTGTTCTGAAGAGAAGAATGAAAGAAAACAGCGAAGTCGACGAGAAAGAATATGCTATTACTGTCATTTGCCTGGCCACCAGATTTACACATGCAAATCTAAGGAGAATGATGAAGAATCGCAACTAATAAGGCAGGCGATAAATGCTGGAACAAGAACACAGAATGATGAAGTTCATTGCCGAGATGAGATGATAGTAACCGGAACCGACGGTGGGCAATGGAAAGATTTCTGGTATGTCAATCCGACATTCAACCATCATTTTGTAGGTAACATAGATGTTTTTAAGCGTGTAAAGCATATTATGGGGGTAGAAACCAGATCCGGCATGAACAATTTCTTGTTCATTCGGGGAGTGGGGGTAGTAGAAATGAAAACGGGAAATGATACGCTGAATATTCCTAGTGTGTTCTACTCACCGGATATCGATCGAAATGTGTTAAGTCTTGAACAATTAACTCTTCAAGGCTTCACGGTTCGTCGTTCCGGTGACACTTGCAAAATCTTCCCCATGTTCTCGCCGCCGGTAATGAATACGAAGAATAGTGAAACTGGTTTAACAAAAGAGGAGGAATTGGGATCAAAAGAAAAGAAAAGGTTGCAAGAAATGTGCGGCATCGATGATGAATTTAAAGACGAATTTCTGAATTCGTATTTTGAAACACTAGATGTTTCAAACGAATTAGAAAATGATTGGAATCTGATGATTCTAAAAACCTTAGAATTCAGGGATTTTTCCGATTGTAAAGCATTAATAAATATGCTTGATGATCAAGAATATGTTTTCAAATACAAAGGAATTCTTCAACAAAAATTTGAAGAGATGATTCATTGGTTCCTATATGTATATATGGGAATCACGTCAAGACCGGTGCCTCCTTATTTCCCGGACCAACGGAAAATAGACTTATTAAGTCTATACATCTTGGTGGCAAAAGATGGCGGATATCGAGAAGTTACCACCGAGAACATTTGGCCCATCATAGCAAAAGATTTGGGGTTCGAGTACAATGATGGAGATTATATGAGGATTACATATGCAATGTATCTTGACGTTCTCGAATACTACTACAAATTCAAATCAGTGCAGGAGGCTGTTCATGTGAAAGAAATGGTGAACGAAGGGGCTGAATTCTCAGGAAATGCATACAGGAAGACATGCAGTGAAGAAATGAATCAAAATGAACAGGCTGATAATGCTCATGCAGGTGACAATACAACACAGTTTGCGTTGTTTGCTGGAAATGGATGGGAAGATAACTGGAACTTACACAAGAGAAGGAAGCGGTTCAATTTCAGCTACATGAAAAAGGCAGTGGACGACGCCAATCAGAGCGTAATGAAGAAAGGTTTCAACATAACCAAAGTTTAAGGGGGTTGTGTTAGAAATATGATCATCTATAATATTTAAACTTTAGTTATGTTATAATATTCGAACAATATGTATGTATGATATGTGAACCGATAGCTAGTGTCTTAGGATAAGTATGATAAGCGGTTCATTTGGATAAGCGGGTATTGATAGTTTAAACATCCTATAATGGCAGTTACCCGCCAAAATCCAACCGCCAAATTATGATGTATTTATATGTAATACCGGCAATCTTTTGCCGGTTACCAAGACATTTTCCTTTCAATATAGAAAGTGTCCTCTCAAATCTTTGTTATTCATTCATTCGAATCTGCACATTCAAATCACCATGCCTGCAAACAAGTTAGTTTCATCCGCTGCACAAGTACACTCTACTGCAGATGGTGATGACATTTCGGTTGTCCAACAAATTCAATATGTGGTCGCGAATCACCTTGTAGTGGCATCAGTTGAAGGAAGCTCTGAAGCTCTGGAAACATGAATTGGAATGATCCAAATCAACGAATTGAAACGGCGAATCAAACCCTAAGTTCGCGAATTGATAGCGAATTGGGTCGTATACGAATTCCGTACCATACGAAACGTACCAATTCGAAATTCGTGCTATTTTGGGCGAATTCTTTGACTATGGATCAAATATCATTTTTCTTATGTCGATTGGATGTAGGGGTGTTCATCGGTTTGGTTTAGGGTTTATTTGGTTTATTCGGTTTTCAAAATTTTATACCTCAAGCCAAAAACCAAACCAAACTAAATTAGGAATATGCAAACCGAACCAAACCAAATTCAATTCGGTTTGGTTTCGGTTAGAAACCATATAAACCAAATTCAACCAAATTGTACCTAAGTGCCTTTTTTCCTAATTTATATTTATGTTTGTGTTCTAGCTTCCAAACATCAAATCAACAACTAATTTAAACCTAACAATATATAAATAAAAGATATAGCAAAATAAAACAAACATATCTTTAAAGTAGTCATACACACAACCACAAAGTTAAAACTTCAAAACATAGATCATATAAACTATAAATAGTCAACAAGTCTAATGACACAAAACATAAATAATCTTCCAACCATGGGGATACATATAATTAGATATTAGACTTAGTATTTTAGGCTAATAAATTGTATATAGCTTATTAAACATTATTATTTTTATTTAATAATTAATTAAATTAACGGTTTATTCGGTTATCCAAATAAACCGAATAAACCAAATAAAAAAATGTGAATCCAAAAACCGAACCAAAAACCATATTCACAATTCGGTTTCGGTTAGAAACCAAACCAAAAACCGAATTCATTGTTCGGATCGGTTTATTCGGTTACGATTCGGTTTACGGTTTTATTTGATTTCGTTTTTTTTCTGAATACCCTTAATTGGATGTATAACTTGTTGTGGTGTTATTAATATATCAACTTAATTTAACAAAGTAATATGAACTTAGTGACACAATGGGCTCAAATGTAATACATGTTTTGCCGAATGAAGGGGTTGGTACTTGGTAGTGGAATAGACCTGAAGTAAGCACCTTATACAAACCCTTTTAAAGGAATCATTTCCGGTTTTATTTCTTAACACATTTTTCTACCAGACACAATAAAAAAACAACTATTAATGTTGCAATGTATTGTAAAGTCGGTTGCTAAGTAAATAAAGTGAAAACTACTTCTAGACGATATCATCATACTAAAGAGCGGGAAGGTATGAAGGCTAACACATTCGATGATTAAATTGTTGTACATGTACAAACCAATAGAAATATGAGTGGTTTAATTGGTGTGTTTGTCATTTGTTATTAAATTAACAAATACAACATTTGACCTGTAAGACCACCCGTAGTGGGGCGTGATTTTAAAAAAAAATTGAAAAAAAACGCCCTAAAACGCCCCTCCCCCTACTACACCCCGGCGTTACCCGGCGTTTTTTTTGAAAAAATTGTTGTTCGCGTTATAATGAAAACGCCGAATTGCTTTGGAACAAATGATACCCACCAATCAATTATATCCACATGCTCTGACACACCACATGCTGAATGCCCCATGTGTGCTTTTTTTTTCATTAAAAATAATCTGGGGGTTATTGGAATAATGCCCCACTACATCACTTTATGTTATAATGCCCCATGCTGACTGGGATGACACCTGTCGGATAATGCCCCATGGTGGGGGCATTATAACATCTTACCACTATACATGGTCTAAGTCCATATCAAACACAAATAAAAAAAGATAACTACAGTATAAAAGCACAAGAAAAACTCAATCGTGCCCCACCTTTTTGTAAATGTCACAAGCACTTGCGGTTGTATTTTTGAATCACATAACTGACAAAATACTGTTGGATCAATTCTGTTTAATCATAATGGAAAACATAAAAACATACCTGTTACAGCAGACAGTGCAGTGGAGAATCCAGTCAGAGAAGATGACATCGAGTTCGACATAGTTGTCAGTGTGATCTGGTTCCTCCTTAGGGTGCTAACTGATGATGGTGACCGATGAGAACCGAATAGGGGATTCGGTTATGGAGAAGAGGTCGATGATGATGTTATGACTAATAGGTTATGTCTAAGTGTGTAACCTTCCTTATAACCTCTACATAATTCTCCTTATATAAGCACCCAAGAGGAAACCTAATTAGTTAATAAGGGTAATATGGTCCATCAACAATTACCAACTAATTATATTAATAGGTTGTTATATATTTTGATCTATATTATGTAAATGATTATAATGGCTATAGATTAAATATTAATACATAATATATTTAATCTTAAATTCTCCCACTTAGCCGAGTAATCATTTACTATGAGTATTAGATAAGCCTGATCAGGAGTTAACACTCATTTTAGCCTTAAACAAGTACTATAGCAGAGAAATACAGCCATTGAATCATTATGCGACTCAGGACCCCCATTAATCATACTATAGCCTTAATTTAAAACCTAATCATTATGATCAAAATACGTATAAGCCCTTTGTTTGACTTGTAACTTTATTTGTCTATATGCCATTATACCGGTTGAACATATTCTAAGACACATACAAAATCAAACTGAGGAAATTTCATTAACATAAAATATAAGCTAGTACAATATGCTCAAATAAGGTCTTTACTAAATCCCATATTCCGAACATGTTCTTCGTAAACCTTAGGAGGGAGACCTTTAGTCATCGGATCCGCAAGCATATCTTTAGTACTAATATACTCGATACAAAGATTATTTTCCTCAACTCGTTCACGTACAAACAGATATTTTGTTTCGAGATATAAACCAGCTCCAGTCAAACTGTTACTGTTCGAGAAACTAACGGCAGCTGAATTATCACAGTAAAGCTTCAATGGTCTAGAAATGGAATTAACAATTTTGAGTCCAGTGATCAGATTTCTAAGCAACATTCCATGACAGGTTGCGTCGTAAACAGCAATGTACTCTGCCATCATTGTGGAAGTTGTGGTCAACTGTTGTTTATGACTCTTCCATGAAATAGGGCCGCCTGCTAACATAAAATATAGCCCGAAGTGGATTTCTTTTCATCTTTGCATTTGGCAAAGTCAGAATCAGAATAGCCCACCACTTCTAAATGATCACTTCTTCTATAAGTCAGTTTATAGTCTTTCGTCCCTTGCAGATATCGAAGTACCTTCTTAGCTGCTTTCCAGTGATCTAGGCCAGGATTAGTCTGATAACGGCCTAGCATTCCAACAATATAAGCGATATCTGGGCGAGTACAGACTTGAGCATACATCAAGCTCCCGACTACTGACGCGTAAGGTATCTGGCTCATTGGCTCCTTCTCAACCTCTGTTGTCGGACACTGGAATGAACCGAAAACATCTCCTTTAACTACTGGAGCGACGGAGGGTTTGCATTGTTGCATGTTGTAATGTGTAAGCACACGATCTATGTAAGCCCTTTGGGACAATCCTAAGATCCCTTTGTGTCTATCTTGGTGAATTACGATGCGAATGACGTAAGAAGCATCTCCGAGATTCTTCATGTCGAAGTTATGCGAGAGTAACCGCTTCGACTCATGCAACATGTCTAAACTATTACTTGCCAATAGAATATCATCTACGTAAAGGACAAGTATAGTAAAGTTGCTCCCACTCATCTTGAGGTAGGTGCATTGATCCACTTGATTCTTCATAAAACATTGCTTCTTCATGACTTCATCAAACTTGAGGTACCACTGACGTGATGCTTGTTTTAACCCGTAAATGGATTTCTTCAACTTACAGACTAGATGCTCCTGACCTTCAGGTTTAAAGCCTTCAGGTTGCTTCATATAAACATCTTCGTCCAAGTCTCCATTAAGGAAAGCGGTTTTAACGTCCATCTGATGCAGCTCTAAATCGAAATGAGCTACTAGGGCCATGACGATCCTTAATGAATCTTTACGAGAGACAGATGAAAACATCTCTTGATAATCAATTCCCTCTTTCTGAGTGTAGCCCTTTGCAACCAATCTCGCTTTGTAGCGTTCAACGTTCCCATTCGGATCCAGTTTTGTTTTGAACACCCATTTGCATCCTACGGGTTTGACTCCGTTGGGTAATTCTACCAAATCCCAAACGTCATTTTCCTTCATGGATTCAAGCTCATCAATCATTGCTTTATTCCATTCAGAAGACTGATCACTGCTAATGCCTTCATTGTAAGAGATAGGATCATTGAGCTTTCCGGGATCCATTTCAGTCAGGTAGGTAACATACTCATCCCAATTAGTAGGCCTTCTTAGCCTAGATGAACTCCTGAGTGGATTATCGGGTTCAGCGTTGTCTTGGTGTTGAGCATTTGATGTGCCTTCGTCATGAGGTATAATGGGTTCTGATTGTAGAGGTGAATTTGGAGTTGGTGTAGTAGCTTCAGGTATAGTAGTTGCACTGGGTACAAGAGGAGTAATCCGAGTAATGGTAAGCGACGAGTCTCTCCCCCCCGCGTCTTGTACTTCTTGCAATTCTTCGTAAGGGTTGGTACTGCTCCCACTGACCTTGAAATCCTCCAGGAACGCGGCACGCTTGGTTTCAACAATACGGGTGACATGGGAAGGACAATAGAAACGATAACCCTTTGAATTATCAGGATACCCAATACAGAAACAGGTAACTGTTTTAGGGTCAAGTTTCCTTAGGAAAGGATTGTAAAGTTCTGCTTCAGCAATGCAGCCCCATACTTTCATATATTTAAGACTCGGTTTCCTTCCTATCCAAAGTTCATAAGGAGTTTTAGGGACAGACTTAGAAGGAACTCTATTGAGTATATGAACAGCTGCTTTTAACACTTCAGTCCAGAGGAATAATGGCAAATTAGTGTTGGTTAACATACTGCGCACCATGTTCATAAGGGTACGGTTTCTTCGTTCAGCGACTCCGTTCTGCTGAGGTGTACCAGGCATGGTGTATTGGTTCACAATCCGCTGGCCCTTACAAAACTCATAAAATGGACCAGGAGCTTGACCCACATCAGTATGTCTTCCATAATATTCACCGCCTCTATCTGATCTCACAACTTTAATTTGACGATCTAATTGCTTTTCAACTTCAGCCTTATAATCTTTAAAAGTTGTTAGAGATTCAGATTTCTCCTTAATAAGATACAAGTACATGTAACGAGAATAATCATCAATAAAAGTGATAAATGAAGTATGTCCTGTTATGCCAACGATTTGGTAGGGACCACTAATGTCAGTGTGAATGAGTTCTAATAAATTAGAGCTCCTAGTGGCACCTTTCTTATTCGCTAATGTCATTTTACCTTTAAGACATTTGACACATGTTCCAAAATCAGAGAAATCGAGAGGAGGTAAGACTTCATCCTTTACGAGACGATTTAATCGTTCTCTTGAGATGTGGTCTAAACGTTGATGCCACAACATGGATGAAGTCTCTAAGTCTCGTTTCTCTTTCATCTTTGTGAGTGATTCATTAATGTTATATGACAACAAAGACTTGGAAAAGCCATCATCTAGTTCTAATCTATAGAGACCACCATCCAGAATACCAGTACCATAAAGAACAGAATCATAGAGGATAGAGAGTTTGCGATGACCATGGGAAACAATAAAACCGTCCATGTCTAACTTTGGTCCTGATACAAGGTTCCGAGTTACCTCAGGAACATATAAGGTATCATAAAGTTTAATACATAAACCATTTTTCATAAATAATTGTAATGTTTCAATGGCCTTCACTTCTAATTCTCGATCATCCCCAACCTTAAGCGTTCTTTGGTTTCTTTCCAGCTTCCGGATTGTAAGGAATCCCTGAGTTGAATTGGTAACATGAACCATAGAACCAGAATCAAACCACCAAGAATTAGCAGGAACACTTAAATTATAGGATTCAAGTATCATAAAATAATTGCTACCTTTCTTAGCCAGCCACTCCTTAAAGTCAGGGCATTCCTTCTGCATGTGTCATGTCTTTTTACAGAACTTGCAGCAGATACTGCCTAAGGAGTTCTTAGAGCTGGAAGGTGCACTTGTATTAGGATTAGGCCTTTGTAATTTTGAAGCATCCTTCCTCTGATGATTGTTCTTCCTTTTCTTAGAGTTGGAGGTGGTGAAGTTAGCAACATCAGTAGTGCGATCCATCCTCAAACGCTCTTCCTCCTGTACGCACATAGCGACCAGCTCACTCATCGTCCATTTGTCCTTCTGAGTGTTGTAATTGATCTTGAATGTTTCAAAGGACAAAGGAAGCGAAGTAATGATGAAATGAACAAGGAAACCATCACTGATTTCCATTTCCAGCCCCTTCAGCTTATTGGCCATGTCATTCATCATCATGATGTGCTCGCGAATGCCACTCCTCCCATCAAACTTAGTCGTCACCAGCTTGAGAATAAGAGTACTAGCGTGTGCTTTAGACGTTCCCTTGAACTGTGCCTCCACAGAAGCCAAGTAGGTTTTAGCATCTTCAGAATCAGGAATAGCTCCCCTGATTGCATTACTGATGGACTGCTTCATAAACATGAGAGACATGCGGTTACACCTAGTCCACTTTTCATGAGTTAACTGCTCAGCAGCAGTACTTTGAGTGGTAAGGTCCGCTGGCTTATTCTCTCTTAGAGCATAGTCAAAGTCCAGCAATCCAAGTGTAAGCATGAGTGCATCCTTCCATGTAGCAAAGTTATCACCGGTCAAAGGTGGAATCCCGCAATTGGGCGCTGATAGTGGAAATAAGATGAGCAAGTTATGATACTAAGGAAGAAGTCCTAATGTGATCTAAGGGCACGTTAAACTAAGGCAGGCATAAATAATGACCATTTTACATTATGAAGCTGTGATATTGTCTATTACTAACATCAAAATAATAGACTTAGTAAAAATTCTACTTAAACGAAGACAAATCAGCTTTGGCCAGAAGTGTAATCATTTAAGCATATGTGCAAACTGGTTGTAACAAATCAGCTTTGGCCAGAAATTGAGACAATCACTTTAGTTATGCACTTGTTAAGTATGCCATCTATGAAGGAATTAAATCAGCTTTGGCCAGATATTAAGACATTCATGTTTATGATGCACACTTAACTTGGCTTTCGTAATACTTGGATGATAAGTAGATGCATCAAATCAGCTTTGGCCAGAAATGATACATCAAAACTCATTCAAGTTAAGCCATTTTGGTTCTGTAAAACATTATCTGATTCTGATTAACTAAGTAATTACAAAAACCAATTATTTAGTAGCAAACCACCTGTTAGCGCGGATTGAACTCCGCGATGAGTTCGCTGGGGGTGCAGGGGGACATCGTGCCCCCGCACGGGGTTTGGGGCGGAGCCCCGAGCTAAATCTCAGTTCACATTAAACAGCCTAAAATAATGAGGTTTCGAGTCAGGTCTCGAATTAGGTCTTGACTGAGTTATGAGATCTCGAGTCAGTTATGAGGTCTCGAGTCGCAACCTTGTTGTTTCGAGTCGGAACCACGGTCTCGACTACTATATTTTATGAGATCTCGACTCATAATGAGGTCTCGAGTCACAACCACAGTCTCTAGTTACGAAGATTTAAGCCCTTAGTCGAAACCTCAGTGGTCTCGAGTCGAAACCTTATGGTCTCGAGTCGAGACCTTTGTCTCGAGTTGTAAAGTTTTGAGAGCATTTATGATTTCGAGTCGAGACCTTAAGGTCTCGAGTCGAGATCTTGGTCTCGAGTCGAAACCTGATGGTCTCGAGTCCACTGTAAACGGCTGTATTGTGATAATAACTAAAATTTGAAATCTTAGAGATTCTGAGATATGGTTTCCTATTCTAATGCTGATCTGATTTTATCAAATATTTCAAAAAATTGTAATCTGTTTATCTAATAACAGTTTTCGAAAATCTTTAGAGGACAAAACCAGATCAAAAACAGGAAAACACTCAATAATCCAAATCATATAGGAATTTTCGAATTTTCTAATAATATATGATGAACCCTAAAAAAATAAAAAATTAAAACATAAATTCTGGAACCCGAAACCTGAATTTTAAGACTTTTCTAAACAGATTTCGGTTATAAGATTACCCATATTGGTTTCGAGTGAACATATGATTAGTCTTTTCCGAAAACAGGGATTTCGAGTGGTTATATTCGACTCGAAACCGGCTGTTAAATTAAATGAGGCTTTCAAAATTCCGTTTTCCAAGTTTCTATCCTAGAATTGATGGATACGAAAACAGAACCGACTAATCAACATACGCTCTGATACCACATGTTGGACCAGTTCTGTTTAATCATAATGGAAAACATGAAAACATACTTGTTACAGCAGACAGTGCAGGGGAGAATCCAGTCAGAGAAGATGACATCGAGTTTGACATAGTTGTCAGTGTGATCTGGTTCCTCCTTAGGGTGCTAACTGATGATGGTGACTGATGAGAACCGAATAGGGGATTCGGCTATGGAGAAAAGGTCGATGATGATGTTACGACTAATAGGTTATGTCTAAGTGTGTAACCTTATAACCTCTACATAATTCTCCTTATATAAGCACCCAAGAGGAAACCTAATTAGTTAATAAGGGTAATATGGTCCATCAACAATTACTAACTAATTATATTAATAGGTTGTTATATATTTTGATCTATATTATGTAAATGATTATAATGGCTATAGATTAAATATTAATACATAATATATTTAATCTTACAAATACCACTAGTTACATTTCTATATACATGGCCGACTCAACCATTTTGGTGGCCTAAGGTGAAGTAAAAGTTTGTGACCTTTTTCCAAAAAAAAAAAGAAAACAATTTGAGAAAAACCCTCCTCCTTTACTCGGACTTGGGACCGGCAAAATAAACTATAAGGTTTATTGTTGGGAAACTGTGTTTTACTTGATCTCATTGGTTAGCTGGGTATCGATTGGGTCCCGTGAGGTAACGAGCTCTCATGGTTACAGGGAAAAAAAACCCACATCTGGACTAGTCTATTTATAGTTGCATACAAGTAATGCAGATTGGTGACTTTTTAATGAACTATACTTGGATCTCTCCTACATGCAATAAGTGCCACATATTTTGAAACATTTTAGGGTAAACTTATAACAATCCTAAAGTAACAATCCTCCAATTTCAAAGTCAAATCTTGAATGGGTTTCCCATTTGAAGTTGAAACTAGTCATGTTGCATCTAAAGTCTAAATTACCTACCGTCGTGTAGAAATATGTTTAGAGCAAGAGTCAGATTTAGAAGTCAAATCTTGAATAGATTTGAAGTTAAAAAATGTTAGAAAATTTATATATTATGAATGGATATTAATTTAGTGATATTATAATTTATTGAAATTATAATTATTTACTAGACTATTGTTACATATCAAACAGGAGAGCATAATCCAAAAGACTAGTCTGGTGGGTGAGAGAGCTCATTTGGTATATAAACCCTACATCAGTTGCACATACAACCGATGTGGGACAAGTCCCATACCTTGCAATGGTATTAGTCCATAACAATCGACCCTCCTTAGGGGCCAACGTTCTCGTTGGGCACGGTTGGCTCTTTCCAGGCCACCACTCCGAGCCTCGTTGGTCACGGCTGGCTCTCTCCAGACCACCACTCCGTGGGCCACCACTCCGAGTTCTGGCTCTGATACCAATGTTACATACCAAACAGGAGAACACAACCCAAAAGACTAGTCTGGTGTGTTAGGAAACTTTATTTGTAAGTATTGAAGAAAATCTCAATCAACTGGATCTCTGAAGAAGATAACAGTCCTGAAGATCACAGCAAGAAGAAGAAGATCAGATAAGACAACTGAAATGCAAAGTATCTACTTCAAAGAATCACAAGTTGATCAAGAGTTGATTTGGATTATCTGAGAAGGTCATTTCTGATGGATCTGATGATATTTCTGATGAAATATCATCAGTTTCTGACAATTCTGATCATCAGACTTTCTGATGATTTGTTCACCAGAATTTCTGATGAAGTGGTTTATCATAAATTCTGATGAAAGCCCCACTTGTCTAAAAATCACAACTCTATCCTGCCACCAATGACCGAAGCATGACATTATTGGTTATCATGATTACAAATGCAACTTGAACGATGGATTCAATGAATATGTCAAATTGCTACTTTACGCAGGACTTATTGCATGAATAAATAAATTGTTTATTCATGTACACAGCCATCTATAAATAGAAGGCTCGAGAGGCATAAGATACTTGAGTTTGAAGCTTAGCATTCATATACAAACACCCAAACTCCACTGCTCTTCTCACCCACAGAAATCAAGATTCATTTGTATTAGATAATAATCTTACAATCACCTTGTTAAACTAATTAGTTTCAAAGTGATATAAACTTGATAATTCTGTAGGTCTTGTTTCTTGAAAGTCTGATTTCCATTTCCGCATATCTTTTTCACATATACTGAAATCACTTGCCATATTACGTAAAAAAGAAGTTGTTAAGGCCATACTGGGTCCAACAATTGGTATCAGAGCAGATTGAATAAATTATTTTCAAACGATCAATCGCTCTTCTTCTTTTTTCTAATTATGGCCAGCTTTCAATCCTGGAATAATGCTTTCAATATTGGTTCTATGTCCAAACCTCCGACTCTGGTCAGAGAGGAATACCCCCAATGGAAAATCAGGATGGTCAATTTCCTTAATGGTCATGACCGAGCTCTGTTTCAATCCATTGAAAGGGGTCCACATATACCAATGACTGAAATACTAGCAATTCCAGCAACTGACCAACTACCTGCTATCCCTGCCTCCCGAGCTCCCAAAAGTGAAATACTTTGGAGTGAGGAAGACAAGGAACTGGTAGCATGGGATGAAAGAGCAAAATCACTCTTAATTATGGCCATCCCCAATGACATATTTTCACAAGTTGATGCTTGTGCATCAGCCAAGGAAATATGGGATCAGTTGGAAAATCTTTGTGAAGGAGGAGAAAGGATGAAAAGAAACAGGAGAACAAACAACGTCTCATCTTATGAAAGGTTTAAAAGTTTACCTAATGAAATATTAAATGACACATATCAAAGGTTCACAAAACTTTTAAACGAGCTAAAGAAATTTGGAATAACTAAATCAAATGATGAAAGAAACATAAAATTTCTTGATGCTTTGCCTAGAGAATGGAGGAGTCTCACAATGACTTTGTCCTCAACCTTAGAACTAGGAAACATGAGTCTTCATGACTTATACAGCATCTTGATCCCCAGGGAGGAAGAAATATTTGAAGAAACCATTCAAAGAGGGGGATCCTTAGCTCTTATCTCAAACCCACAAAGACAAACAATTTCCAATGATCCACAACCATCAAACAGCCAGAGTCTTGAAACTTCTGATACATCATCAGATTTTTCAGCTTTTGCTGAAACAATAGCACTGCTCACCAAAACATTTGAGCAGAGGTTGAGGGGAGGAGGCCAGAGACACCAGAGGAGTGATACAGGGAGGATGGATGGTAGATCTAAAGAAGAAGTTAGATCTAAGGATAAAGGAAAGGCTGAGGTGGTGTGTTACAAGTGCAAGCAAAAAGGTCATTATGCATCTGAGTGCAAGACCAAGAAGCTGAAAGATGTTGCTTACTATGAAAAGAAGCTTGAGGAAGCTAAGAAGCAACAACAGCAAGTCAGCTTAATTGCTGGGACAGATACATGGCTATCTAATGACTCTTCTGATGAAGAAGAAGAAATGGCTAATTTCTGTCTCATGGCACTTTCTGATGACATACCAGAGACTTCAGGATAACAGGTAAGTTTAGACAATCTTGATCTTGAACACAAGCTAAATGAGCTCATGTCAGATTTTTTAAACTTGTAAGTTAAACATCAATTAGATGGTAAAAAATCTGATGAGTTGCAGATGACCTTGAATAAAATTATTCTTGAAAATCAATTACTTATAGGACAAAGTTTAGATCAAAGAGCTAAAATTGAGTTCTATGAAAATGAAAGAAGAGATCTTTACAAGAAAATCAATGATAAAGAAATTAATGTAAGAGGTTTTCAAGAAGCAAAAGAATTCATAAATTTCATAGAGTCCACTCCAAAGAACAAAGGAGAAGGTTTGGGTTATGTGAGAATAAATAATAACAAACCCACTGTCTTTGTAAAAGCAACTCAACAGATTTCTGATAAATTTATATCAGAATCTGATTCTGAAACTTGCAAATCAACATGTTCTGAATACTCCTTTGATAAGCCAAATTTTGAACCAAAAAGAAGTGAATGCAATCAAGAGTTTGTAAAAACTCCAGAAGCAGTTCACTCATCTTTTCAAAATTATCCCTTCATTCCATCACAAGAAGGAACATCAGAGATTTCTGATGATTCTTGTATGTGTGTTGAAATACTGAAGCTTGTTCAACACCATCTCCAAAAGAAAAAGAAAAAGTCTGTTAATGGCTCAGCATTTAACAGAAATTCTGATGAAAGGTCATTTAGAAATAATAATAAAACCAAAATATCATCAGAAAGAGTACCCAAGCATGCCTGGGTACCTAAAACCCTCTAACCATTTCATTTCAGGAGCATCATGTGCAGCAGATCTGGTACTGCGACTCAGGAAGCTCCAAGCACATGACTGGGGATAGGAGCTTACTCAACAACTTTGTCTCAAAGCTGGGTAAAATGGTGAACTTTGGAAATGGAGTGAAAGGAAGGATAATGGGATACAGATGTATCAGGTATGGATGTTTGACCATTGAAAGAGTAGCCTATGTTGAAGGCTTAAAATACAACTTGCTGAGTTGTGGTCAATTTTGTGACAAAGGTTTTCAAGTAACATTTTTACCAGAAAAATGCTTGCTAATGGTATGGATGATAATATAATATATTTAAGTAGGAAAAGAATAAGACAATTAATATACTACTTTGATTTCAAAGAAGAAAATGAACATCCTAAACTATGTTTATTTTCAAAAATCAAAAAAGGAAGTAGTTGGTTGTGGCATAAAAGATTGGCTCACTTAAATTTCAAAAACCTAAGCAAATTAGCAAGTAAAGGTCTGGTAAAAGGATTACCTTTCATATCCTCTAAAAAGGATAAAATTTGTGATGCTTGTGAGATGGGAAAATCAAAAAGAAGCTCTCACAAGTCAATTTCTGAATCTTCCATTACACAAAATTTGGAACTTTTACACATGGATTTGTGTGGACCCATAGGTACAGAAAGTTTTTCTGGAAAGAAATATATACTAGTAATAGTTGATGATTTTTCCAGATATACATGGGTTGAATTTTTGAGAAAGAAAAGTGAAACACCTGATTTGATCATTAATTTTATTAAGAAAATTGAAAATCTATTAAAACTAACAGTAAGAAGGATCAGATCAGACGATGGGACAGAATTCAAAAATTCAAAAATTGAGAGCTTTCTTGTGAGTAAAGGAATCTCTCATGATTTTTCAGCTCCCAGAACCCCTCAACAAAATGGGGTTGTTGAAAGAAAAAATAGAACCTTAGTAGAAGCTGCCAGAACAATGCTTGCATATGCCAAAATGCCCACCCACTTTTGGGCAGAAGCAATTGCAAATGTATGTTTTACTCAAAACAGAACCCTTATCAACAAATGGCTAAACAAAACACCTTACAACATTATAAATGGTAGAATTCCAAGTGTAAAATTGTTACACACATTTGGTTGTAGATGTTTTGTTTTCATTGATTTTGAAGATTTTCTAGAACATGATAAATCTTATACATTTAAATCATCAGAAATATCATGTACTAACCCTGAAGAACAAGTAAATAGCACAACAGAAAATCAAAATTCTGGTGCTTTACACCAAACAGAGGTAACTGAACATGGGGAAACTTCAAATCCATCAGAACCAACAGTTGTTCACAACAGGTTAAGATGGATCAAAGGGCATGTTCATTCTGATATCATTGGCAATCCAGCTGATGGTGTGAGAACAAGATCTACAACTGCACATGAATGTGCATATGCTGGGTTCTTGAGCAAAATAGAACCCAAATCTGCCAAAGAAGCTCTGAATGACCCAGACTGGATACAAGCTATGCAAGAAGAGCTAGATCAATTCGAGAAGAGCAAGGTATGGGATCTGGTACCTAAGCCTAAAGACAAATCTGTCATAGGATCAAAATGGGTATACAGGAATAAATCTGATGAGAATAGCATAATCACAAGGAACAAAGCAAGGTTAGTGGTCAAAGGTTACTGTCAATAAGAAAGTATTGATTATGATGAAACTTTTGCACCAGTAGCTAGATTAGAAGCTGTAAGAATTTTTCTTGCTTATGCTGCATCTAAGGATTTCAAAGTTTATCAAATGGATGTAAAATCAGCTTACCTAAATGGTAAAATTGAAGAAGAAGTTTATGTGCAACAACCAGAAGGCTTTGTTGATCCAAAATTTCAAAATCATGTTTATAGATTAAACAAAGCCTTATATGGATTGAAGCAAGCTCCTAGAGCCTGGTATGAAACATTATCAAACTTCTTAATCAATTCTGGATTTACCAAAGGTACTATAGACACAACACTTTTTCTCAAAACACACAAAGGTCACACCTTGTTGGTTCAGATATATGTTGATGACATTATATTTGGATCAACAAATGAAAAATTTTGCAAAAAGTTTCAAAATTTAATGACCAGTCACTTTGAAATGAGTATGATGGGTGAATTAACCTTTTTCTTAGGGTTACAAGTCAAACAAAGAATTGATGGAATATTTTTGAGTCAATCAAAATATGTTAAAACAATTCTACAAAAATATTCACTTGAAAACTGCTCTGTTTAAAAAACTCCCATGGCAACAGGGAACAAATTAGATTCTGATAAAGATGGAATAAGTGTAGATATTAAAACCTATAGAGGGATGATAGGGTCATTGCTATATTTGACTGCAAGTAGACCAGACATCATGTTTGCTACATGCTTTCTAGCCAGATATCAATGTGATCCTAAAGAATCCCACTTAAAAGCTGTAAAAAGGGTTTTCAAATATCTAAAAGGCACGTTAGAACTTGGTCTCTGGTATCCAAAGGATACAAACCTTGAATTAATTGCATACACAGATGCAGATTATGCAGGGTATAAGATTGACAGAAAAAGCACATCTGGTGCTTGTCAAATCTTGGGGGAAAAATTGGTATGTTGGGCAAGCAAGAAGCAAAACTGTGTTGCCACATCAACAGCAGAATCAGAATATGTTGCAGCAGCAAGCTGCTGTTCACAAGTGCTGTGGATGCAAACTCAACTAAAGGATTATGGAGTAGATCTGACAAAAATACCAATTTTATGTGATTCAAAGAGTGCAATTTCAATAACAGAAAATCCAGTTCATTACTCAAGAACCAAACACATAGATGTCAGATATCACTTCATAAAAGATCATGTGGAGAAAGGTAACATTGAAATGTATTTTGTTCCAACTGAAAACCAAATTGCTGATATCTTTACAAAACCTCTTGATGAAAAGAGACATAACTTTTTGATCAGCAAACTGGGCATGGTTAACTTAAGAGATGAAAATGTTTCAGAAATAAAAGCAACACAAAATGAAAACCAAATTGATGATCACCAAAAGACTGATAATGAAAGGACAATTAAACAAAATTCTGATGGAGAAAATCATCTATCTGATGGAAAATCAGAAAGTCTAATAGATCATCAATGAAATGTGATGATTTATCAGAACTTCTGAAGAAATATCAGAAAATCTGATGAAAAAAATCATCAGAAATTCTGATAGTCATCAGGAATTTTTGTTTAAAGTACATAATGATCATTAATCATCAAGAGTCCATATCTTCATACATATTCCATTTGTATAAATTCATAGTTGTCTTTAATTAAATTTTTGTTATTTTTTATTTTTCTTTAAAAAAAACAAAAAGGGGGAAACATGACATGCATGAAGATAAAATTAAATCCAAAGAACTCAATCGTCACAATTTTCTTTTCTCAAAAGAAAATCATTTTTTTCATGCAACGTCATTCTGTCATAAGGAGTTTAAGAGAAACACGTAAGCACCAATATCATTAGGAGCTATGAAAGTAGCCGCCTAGCTATTGAATGCTTACTCACACAAAGGGCTTAGTAGACTGTCATATTCACTGCAATAGATATCGTCTTAAATGAAGAGATGAAAAAAAACTTTTTAATGTTAATATGAAACTATCACTTTCATCTATAAATATTAACAACCTGAAAAAGACATTCTTCACAACAAAATCATCTCTTCAAAAGCCTGTTCATAAAACTTCTTATTTCAAATGGGTCACCCTAAATCAATGGAATCCAACCAATTCCCTCTCAACCTTTACAAAAATCATAATCTCAGGCTAAGATCTAACTTGGAAGGACCTGCATGGGAGGACTGCAGGTTTGTATACAATATGATCATGCGAAGTCCTTTGGGCTTTGCTATATCAACACATGTCACTATATATCCAGAACTTCTTCAAGAGTTCTGGTGGAATGCTCAAGTCATTATGAGTGGCACTTCCATGTGGATAAATAGTGAGGTTATGGGGGTAAAAATCACCCTAAAAGAGGAAACACTCAGAGATGTCCTCAAATTGGGTGATGATCAAAAGGTCACCATACTGGATAAGGCAGAGGTGCAACGAACCTTGATAGAAGAGGGTTACCATTCAAACAACGTGTCAAGGCAAGTTTGCAAATCTGGGTTTATACCACCTTTCCAGTATCTGGTAACATAGCTAAGTGTTTGCTTTTCTAAAAAGACTGGACACTTTAATGAGCTGTCTCATAGGATGATGGAAGTGGTTCATGTTATTGTACAGGAAAAACCTTACAACTATGCTAAGTTTCTCATGAGAGACTTAGAAGCAAATGTCCATGACCGTAATCCTTTTCTGATCTACCCTCGTTTTGTAACCAAGGTAATCACAAGTCAGCTGGACTTTGGAGGTGTGAGAAGTTGTTATACAAGAGCTGAGCTGGCACTTCAGGAAAACTTAAGAGTTGCTTCCCTGGTTCCATCAACCAATCATACAGGAAGGATAACCAGTCTCTGGTTATATGTGAAGTGCATGTATAACGTGTTGGATGAGGAGGATGAGTAGTTAGGTTTATTTGTTTTTGTTTTTGTGTGGTTAACTATCTTTTGTTTAGTAATATATCAAGTTTGTCTTAAATAAATGTTAGTTATATATATCAATAGGTCTAGGGGGAACTAAGAAATCTTGTCTGATGAAAACAAGGAAAATCTGGTAAAAATCAAATGAAATCTGATAGGATTTAGTAAATCACCAGAATCTGATAAAATTTATCAGAAACCTCATTAAACCATCAGAATGTGATTCAACTCACCAGATAAACTGAAAAATTGATGAAAACATCAAAAGAAAATTTTTCTTGACAAACGGGAAGGTTCGATTGTTCAAACAGAAAAGAAACATAACTTTGATCAGATACAAAGGAACTTACAAAACATCTAGATTATTTTTAGACAAGTTTCTTTCAAATTTATTTTTTTTTTTCTGAGGATTGGAACAAGCTATATGACAAAGACTTCCTGATACATCAGAACAAAGGTGTGGAGTTCACAAAATCAAGGTAAGTAAAAATTCTTCAAACTCTACTCATTCCCTCTCATCTTAAAAAAAAAAAAAAAAAAAAAAAAAAAAAAAAAAAAAAACTGATTCAAACCTCTATAAATGAATCTAATGTTTTCTGATGATATATATGAGAAATTCAACTCTCCAAGAAATATTTAGAGACTTTCTAATATATATATCATTAAAAGAACATGACACAGCACATAATCGAAGAAAAGGTTTTTGATTGGGCCATGTCTGAAATCAAAAGGGGTCCCACATGAAGAAAAGGTGCAAGTTGGATACTAGTGTTTATCCTTTTAAAATCGTTGGAATCTCTAATTATCCTTAAATGAGATATACATTAAATTAGAGATAAACCAAAGGTTTTTAAAAACAGTTGCTTCTTTAAAAGATTAAAACATAATTAAGGTGTCATAAAACACCTTGAATACAAACAACCCACGAAAAACACTCAAAAATCTTTGTCTCAACTCACTATAAATATCCCATCCAAAACAGAGACGTCCATCTTCAACCTTCATTCTCAAACCCTAAAAACATTTTTCAAAGCAAAAACCCAAATCCTAAATGGCTGCTACCAACATCAGTTCACCTCCAACTGAACACTCTGTTCCCTTAATCACTGAAGCTGAATATCTTCCTTTGAAGATCAACAATGAAGCAATGAATACTAACATTGAACAATATGATGTGAAGTGTCAAATTCTCATTGAATTTCTGATCAGAAGCCCAATAGCTCATGCTCTTACAAAGACCAGAGAGGTACCAGAAAGACTGCTACAACAAGTTGTAAAAACTCTCGAACCTCACAGTACAAGTATGGAGCTAACAGCACACGTATGGGAGAATATCTTCATCGCAATCTCACCAGAGAAAATAAGGGAATGTTTGGAACTACCCTTAAATCAAGACTATGAAGAAGCACCACAAAAAGGAGACATGTTTGAACAACTTGATGCTGTAATGGGATGCAAGGCAAAGATTTCAAAAATCAATGAATTCAAGAGGAACAAGCTACCTGCCTTCTGGAAAGTGTTAATGGAAATACTAAACAAATGTTTATCATCAAAGATCGGAGGTACAGATCAGATAAATATGAATATTCTAACAATCATATTCAGCCTCATAACTGGGTTGAATATTGATTTTGGAACAGAAATATTTAATCTGATCAAAAGATCAATTCTGACCAAAACTGGAAAGATAGATTCACATCTACCATTCCCCAGATTTCTGTCCATCATAATTTCTGATGCTTTTTCTGAAAGGAATCTACAAACTCCAAAATCAAAATTTATGTGGAAAACAGAAATTATGAGACCTTGGAGTGCTGCAGGGTCATGGAAGTCAGATTTTGATGTACCTGTTCTGTCAGGAAGAATGATGTATCTGATACCAGAAGACTCATCATACAGAGCAGAATATCTGAGAATGTTAAGCAAACAGGCAGAAACAAAAGAAGGATTTGAAAATGTGTCACCCATGGAGCATGATGCAGAAGAATCAAGCACACCAAGAATAGAGCAGCAGGATGAATCTGATCCTCATCCAGCTGATGAAGATGTGTATATGACTCCTGTAGCAGAAGAACATCATGCTGAAGGCTCACATATGGGAGAAACAGGTGCAGCACAATCTAAACTCAATATATTTAATTATTATGAGAGTGATTCTGATGAATCAATTCAAGGAAAATATGAAATTTTACAAAGAAGCACTGTTTTTACAAAGCAAAATGTGAGTGAAATAAAAGACCCATTTTCTGAATCAGATTCTGAGGAGGAAAATGTGGTAACAACAGGTGGAGATCAGTTTGCTGATCAAGGAAATCTGGATGAGAAAAATAAAAGTTTCTCAACAACTTATGGAGAACCTGAAAAGGTTCAAGGATATGAGGAAAACCAGGACTTGAATTTGTTTCAATTTTCTGGTGAGAGAACAGAGAATTTGGATACTTCCAATCCTCTTAACCTCAGAACATCAAAAAATGTGTTTTCTGCTGGTGTTAGAAGAGAAACATCTGTTGTTTCTCCTATTTCCCAAGAACGTCAATCTATGTCCCCTAAACAACTTCACAAAGAACTTGAAGACAAAGCTGCTACTGTGAAAACAGCCACGGAGGAAAAACTTGATTTGATACTGGAAGAAATCAGAAATCAAAAATCAGAAATCAAAGTTTTATCAGAAACTATCAAAACTGTGTAGAAACAAACAAGAGAAAATAATGCAACTCTCAAAGAAATACAAAAGTCATCAGAAAACAAAGAAAGTTCATCAGAAATGGAGAAGGCTCTTAAAGAACTACATGATATCAAGAAAAAGATGACTGAGGTTGCAACTGCAGGAGAAAGCTCAAGTTCAGGAAAGATTCTTGAAGAAATACAACTTCTCAGAGCCAACAACAGCAGCATGACTGAGGCTTTTGAGAAATTGTTAATGGAATTGACCGCAAAAAGAAATAAGGAAAGTCAGGAGTTTCAGAAGATAAAGAAGCAAGAAGAAACAAATACTCAAGCTCTTACTAACATCCACTTGTTAGTAAAAAGATTGCAGTACAATGTTGCCACACTGGCAAAAGTTGATCTTCATACACTAAAAACTCCAATTCCACAAGAAAGACAAGCAACAGGATCAGAAACTCCTCAACATCAACCAGAAACCATTCAACAAGAACAAATTAAGCAAACAGAAACTTCAACAGCTCAAAAACAGAAGCAGACCATGGGTCCACCTAGAGATAAGCAAAAGCAACCCATGGGTCCTCCACAAAACATACCAAAGCCAGACACTTCAAAGATCCAACAGAAAGAACATGTTCCAGCTCAACCATCTTCTACAACCATCACTGGAGAAACAAAATTTAGCATAAGGATGGATACAAAAGAGAAGAGAAGAATGGAACATGAAGTGGCCTCTTCAAAAAGGCCAAGAAAAATAATGAGAGAAGATTCAGAAGGCAACATCAAAGAATCAGCAGTGCTGGAAGGTGATCTACACACAATCATGTATCTAGAAGAACATCTAAAGCACTACTATTGGAAAGGTCCAGAAGACAACCCAACAAGGCCACTTTCACCAATGAGTAAAGGTATTTTTGAAGAAAGAAACAATGGCAGCTGGGTAATATTGCACAAACACTTGACCAATCCAATAGTATCAATTGAAAGAATTGATACTTTGACTACTGGAGGAGGCATATTAGGGAATGAAAGTCAAAACAAGTATACCCTGATCAGAATAGATAAAAATATTCAAAAGGTTACTGATGCAGATCTGGCTGATGATGTTCACCCAATGGATATAGTCAAGATGAAGAACATCATTAATGAATGGAAAGGTAGTTCAGTAGTGATCAGAAGAGCCCTTGACAGTCTTAAGAGTGCAGGAGCAAAATTATACAAAAGAGCAGCACTACCAGACTTTGATCTCTGTATCAATTTCGAGTATAGCACCAAAGTGTTAATACCTCCTCCCAACACATCGATTCCATCTGAAATTCCTTCAAAGTCAGCAAGAACAGGAGCAATCTTTGACATACCAGAAATATGTGCAGTCTTCAAAGGTGCCCATGAAGAAAAAGCTCTATTCAAAATCAGTGAAATTTGCAGGTATTCAAACCAAACTTTAAAATATATAAGAAACTGCATAAATGATAAACAAGAGCAGCTCAAGAAGAAAGGAAAGAACAATGAATAGCTGAGAAAAACAAATGAAGATTGTATTGAAAACTGGATGGAAGCAAGAGGATGGTACAAGTCAATGTACAATGCAACTCAAAAGGCAATTGATCACAAGAAAAAGCTGAAACCAGGAGACAAATACAGAGGTGGAGTGAAGATCAATTAAATGAATTGATGAGATATTGCTGTTTTTGAACAATATTTATAATTTGTTTTTCTGTTTTTAAACAATGGTTGGTTTGTTTATGTTTTATGTTTTTGAAACTTAGTTGCTTGATTTTTTTTAAGAAATAGTTAAAAGTTGTTTACATTGGATATAGGTAGTTCATTTTCTTACAATACTTAGGGGGAAATTGTTAGGAAACTTTATTTGTAAGTATTGAAGAAAATCTTAATCAACTGGATCTCTGAAGAAGATAACAGTCCTGAAGATCACAGCAAGAAGAAGAAGATCAGATAAGACAACTGCAATGCAAAGTACCTACTTCAAAGAATCACAAGTTGATCAAGAGTTGATTTGTATTATCAGAGAAGGTCATTTATGATGGATCTGATGATATTTCTGATGAAATATCATCAGTTTCTGACAATTCTGATCATCAGACTTTCTGATGATTTGTTCACCAGAATTTCTGATGAAGTGGTTTATCAGAAATTCTGATGAAAGCCCCACTTGTCTAAAAATCACAACTCTATCCTGCCACCAATGACCGAAGCATGACATTATTGGTTATCATGATTACAAATGCAACTTGAATGATGGATTCAATGAATATGTCAAATTGCTACTTTACGCAGGACTTATTGCATGAATAAACAAATTGTTTATTCATGTATACAGCCGTCTATAAATAGAAGGCTCGAGAGGCAGAAGATACTTGAGTTTGAAGCTTAGCATTCATATACAAACACCCAAACTCCACTGCTTTTCTCACCCACAGAAATCAAGATTCATTTGTATTAGATAATAATCTTACAATCACCTTGTTAAACTAATTTGTTTCAAAGTGATATAAACTTGATAATTCTGTAGGTCTTGTTTCTTGAAAGTCTGATTTCCATTTCCGTACATCTTTTTCACATATACTGAAATCACTTGCCATATTACGTAAAAAGAAGTTGTTAAGGCCATACTGGGTCCAACATGGTGGGTGAGAGAGCCCATTTGGTATATAAACCTATTGATACGAACCGAATCGTATATCAAATGGTCCTAAGAAAATAGTAAGGAACTTGGAGAAATTTAGAAGGAAACAAGTCTTTTACTAATTCATTTCTTTGCATAACTTCATTAATGTAACCTAATGGCTATTATATAGACATAACAATTGAACAAATTGTAAATAACTCCTACCACTAAACCACTAAAAGTAGCATAATGCAAACATGGAGTAAATAAAGGAACTAAAAGTAGATAATATGTATGGAGTGGACTACGTGGGTAAGGGAACTAAGGGTGTAGCACACATCAACTATTCATATGAAACATAAACTCTTTAGTAGAGTATTTTTGTCAATTTATTAGTTTTTATTAAAGTTTATGTCTCTAATAAATCTCTAATTAAGTATTAGACTCTTCATATGGAACATAAACTCTTAAGTAGAGTTTTTATGTCAATTTATTAGTTTTTTTATTAGAGTTTATTTCTCTAATAAATCTCTAATTAAGTGAGACTTTTCTCTACCCCATGTCTTTTGTATTAAAAGTAGGCTATGTGCCTAACTTAATAGGTTTTCATATATAAAACTACAAGAGTAAGAATACAAGAAAGTGACATAAAGTTATGCATGAAGAGTCCTTGAAGAAGAAGTACTTGATGACCCATATGTTGGGAACATATAGAGATAAGTTTCTCTACATGATTCAACTACAATTCTATTCTTAATTTCCAAAAGGTCTAACACTATGTTTTTATCCGGTGTAACCTCGGGCGCGTGGCCTTCTCTGGCAGTACAAACTGCTTCGGCTGTTGTACCCTGGGAGACAGAAGCGCCGTCTTTAGTAGAGGCACGCAATCTGTTTTAAGGGAAGCGTGTTGAACACGTGCCTCAACCACAACCGTCAACATTTGTTTGTTCTTTTTGTAGGAAATTATTGTACAAGAAGACGTGGTTCAAGACCTCGATGAAGTCTACACAAAGGACTGAAAACACAACGAACCATACAAGTAGACGCGATTAAAGATCAAGTTGAAGGCTTTATCTTTTGAAGATATTGGTTTGAATCGATTGTTTTATTAAATATGTTGTAGTTCATATTTATATTCGTTTGAATTTGTACACGGTTCATGTACTACAATTTCCCAAATGTTTAAAGAGAGTATTTTTATTTTTTTATCAGTTTTATTAATAAAATTGTGACCCATATCCTACAAGCTTAAAACAGATTTCATGAGATTGTTGGTACAATCTTAAAACCTTATTTATATGGATTTTAGGTTCACGAAAAGATTTATAATAAAAAAATATTTTTAGAGATTATGATCTTATAAATATTTTTTTTGGGAAATACGTATGTTGTACAACTTGTTGTGCTTGGATTTCTTGAGATTGAGATACAATCTTAAATCCTATACCGTGGTACAAAACAAATAGTTTTGGTTCAAATGTTAGGTTTTGAAATGATTTTGGGAATCGTTAATTTTTCTAACTTTTGTGTTAGATCAGGTTTATTAGTGTAAACCATACGTTTTTTTGTAAAAGTTAAATTTTCTAACATGTGTGTTAGACCAGAATTATTGGTGTAAACCATACGTTTTTTGTAAACGTTAAGTTATCTTAAGTAGAGTTTTTTTTATGTCTTTAAATAAGAGTTTTACGTTACTTGATTAGAGTTTATGTCTCTAATTAAGTCTCTATTTAAAGTAGAATCTTTATCCACCCATGGATTGATATGAACAAATAAGTCTTATAATGATTTTTGTAATCATTTATCTTCTAACATGTGTGTTAGAAACGTTCATGAAAAGCGTTAGTTTGGAAGCAATTTTTAATTGTTTAGTTTCTAACGTGTGTATTAGAAATGACTTATTTATTTGAACCATATATGTGTTTTTAGCAAGTCGAATTAACATTTTGTGGAAATATTATTATTTCTAATGTGCGGGTTAGAATTTCTTTCATTTTAACATGATTGTTAAAAATGGTTAAAATTTGAAATGTTTTATGTAAACATTTTATATAAGTAATTTGTTGTAGCATTGTTTTTAATGCTTTGTATGATTTAGAAATAAAAGGTCATACATTGAAGTTGATGTTTGATTGGCTTCAAGAATTAAATCACCATAAAATGATGGTGTAGTTGTGTGAGATTTATCACCAACTTTAATTTGTGATTTCTAAATCCATTTGAGTGAAATTATAGTTACTAATTAAACTCTTCATATGGTGAAACTCTTGAGTAAAGTTTTAATGATGACATTTGATTAGTTTTATTAGAGTTTAAGTCTATAATTATTGAGACTCTAAACTCTTCATATGGTGAAACTCTTGAGTAGAGTTTTATTGATGACATTTGATGAGTTTTATTAAAGTTTAATTCTCTAATTATTGAGACTCTTAACTCTTCATATGGTGAAACTAGGGGTGCAAACGAGCCAAGCCGAGCCCGAGCTTGACCAGGCTCGAGCTCGAGCTCGAGCTTGATTAACTTATGAGAGCTCGGGCTCTCGAGCTTTATTTTCAAAGCTCGAGCTCGGTTCGTTTGTATTTTCTCAAGCTCGAGCTCAGCTCGTTTATTATCTATTAATTAGTATATTAAATAAAAATAATATAAATAATAGACTTTTTAGGCTCGCGAGCTCGATAAGTGAAGCTCAGGCTCGGGCTCATTTACTAAATAAGCTTATTTTTAGGTTTGAGGTCGGCTTGTAAACAAGTTTAAATAAGCTCGGCTCGACTCGGCTCGTTTACACCAAGGCTCGATAAGGCTCGACGAGCCTAACGAGCTTCACATGCGAGGCTCGAGCTCGAGCTCGATAAACAAACGAGCTTTGTTTTGAGGCTCAAGCTCGGCTCGGGCTCGATAAGGCTCGGCTCGTTTCGAGCTTTTTCTCGAGCCGATCTCGAGTAGCTCGCGAGCCGCTCGGCTCGTTTGCACCCCTAGGTGAAACTCTTGAGTAGAGTTTTATTGATGACATTTGATGAGTTTTAGTGATGACATTTAATTCTTTAATTTGGTCATGTTTTGTATACATAAAATGACTTAGATTTTCTAACACGTGTGTTAGAAAATGTGTATCACGAATACAAGGTTAGAGATTGTTCATAATGAACAGAAATGTTTTATGTAAACATTTAATAGCCTATGTGTGCATTAAAAATGATGAGAAATGGTTTATTTTATAAACCATATATTTGGAAAACGTTTTATATAAATGTTCAATTCTATAATGTGCTCGTTATAACATTTTTTTTTCTAACATGTGTGTTAGAAAATGTTTAGTACATGTGTAGTAAGACTAAACAATATAAAACCATTTGATATTTTGGGTTTTGATCTATGTTTTCCTAACCCTAATTGATATTATTAATATTGTATATTGCAAAATTGTTTTGAATAATTTTTAAAACAAAGTTTTGCATAACATTGATAATTCAAATGGTTCGCTACTCTTACTAGAAGTAGCATGTGGTGAATAGAAGAGAAACTCTTGAGTAGAGCTTCTTAGTGACACTTAATTAGTCATTTATTTGGTGAAAAAAAACAACTTGGTGTTGTTGTGAACAAATTTAATTGTTCAAGTTTACTACATAAATGTAGTCTTTGTAACAACTTGGTGTTGTTTTGAGCATAAGTGTCCAAGTTTAAAGTTTCAAGATGAAATGAGGAACTTGTACTTACAAGTGCATGGAGTCTTATTGAGGGAATACCTTAAGATATGACATAGGACGATATCGTTGAGAAGTTTTTGGTCAGATTATAAAGTGTTGAGGATCAAAGAACTTTGATATTTGATGTCGACATATCGTCTATACTTCCATTTAAATTTCAAAAGTGTTCGGCACTTATGATTTAATTTCCAATGTATTTTATTGTTTTGCGTTCAATATCTTCGGATAACACATGTAATTTTTTACAAAGAAATAAATCACTAATATTTGTGACGTATAAATTATTTTTTGTGAAAATAATTATAACGCCAATCATACATTGTTTAACAGAACATGGTTTTAAACGGATAGTACATGAAAAATTCTTGGACATAAACAACTTAAGAGTTGTTGCATTGACTAGATGTCAAAGACGAGACATCAAATGTGTAACCACATCATGAGAGAATAATAAAAGAACGTACTGAGTATATTGAGATGAAATACACAAACGAGATTATGTCTACATACTTCGTTAGAAGTCTTTGGAAAATTCATAAGTGTGAATAATAAATCTTGCGAGATTTGTTCCAAGTGATCTACACGTAGATGCGTCTACCACTTGATTATTGTTAGAACTATATGAAGATTTTACCTTCGTTTGGGAGAGAATCCTAAATATACATATCTCCTAATGAATAACAATAATTGTGTGCAAATCACTTATGGCAAAATTATGAATGCCATGTTGTTGAGTGTCAATCTAGTTGACTCTATGTCACACATAATAGTGATAGTAGACGAAGAACATTCATCTTGTTGGTGATGAATGTGTTCACCAAGTGACTTGGATTAAGACTTATGTTTAAGTCCTTATGAGTCAATGGTAAAGTGTTGGAGATCAAAGGTAAACAAGTTATGTTCATTAAATGAATGATAAAATTTAGCTATGTGCTATATACAATAATTTGTAAGACCTTCCTAAATATTGATGTTTTAAAATTATGAATAAGTCTCGTTATTTTGTCTTAACAAGGGATGAATGTTGCAAAGTGATATTATGATATCCTTAGGGCTGTGAAGAATCAGAATGATGCACTTCTGTTCACATGCTAAAGTATTGTAGTCTAAAGCATGCTATACTAGTACTTGGTTAATTATGGGTCTTGACGAATACTAATTAACTCTAAACATTCAAATGTGTATGAACAAAAAAAATGTGTATAGACAAAGTTGAGGGAGAATTTTTATTTATTATAAGAAAAAGACATGTAACTTTTTAAGAGTTTGTTCGAAAAGCTAATGAGAAGAACTCATTGTCTAAGCTTATTTTATATGTTAAATTAGAATTATTCTAAGTTGGTGACAAACTTATGACAATGGTATGTGTTGTTTTGGTCAGCTCGGAAGCTTATGTAAGCTAATGCAATATGAGTTGAATTCACTGATACAATGAGGTTGATCTTGTTCAATCATATGTGTATAAACGTCGCCATAAGTGGTGTAACAGAAATGTTGATCAAATGGCAAGAAATGTGGGGAAGGATCCATTTAAGAAACACCCTATAAGGGTATGTAGAAATGGTTCTCATTAACCCATCTAGATATTATTTAATAACATTTCAATGTGGGGGTGTCTTGCATTTGTTTTTGGCAATAAGGATTTTGTAATCCAATCTAACATTACAAATAGACGACTAAGTGGATGACACAAATGTCGTAGTGCATAATGGAGATGTGTTTGCCTTAAATGATAAATGTATCATTCTAAGACAAATATTATAACCAGATTCAGGTGGCCACTGAGGTTATAATCTTAGAAGTTGACAATAGGCAATGTTAACTTTTGAGTTACGTACACGCCATGACAATTGATCTCAACTGCAAAGTTATCTTTAGTGACTTGTCAAAGACAAAGATAATGTTATGGATCCAACAACCTAAGGGTTTATTAGAGATCAAGTTATCGAATGAGACTAAAGCCCATTGAAAAAGGGTGTGTGAAGGAAACCTACCTTAGTTGACTGGAGATCCCAAGATCTAAGTTCAATAGGACAACGAATTCATATGCCTAAGGGTGGTCACTATGGGGGCATAGCTGATATGCATAAGCTAGTATATATGGTTATATATACTCCCTAAATGATAAAAGGGTGTTTAAATACGTCCTAGTTCATTCCTGTGAAATTCAGTGACAAATTGTGAGGCTAAGCATATTATGTGGTAAATGATTTTGTGTAATCATGATAACCACGATGCTTTTAATGATTTAAGGAGAATCACCTATGTTAGAGAGAAGTGGGGTCGCTTCGAATGGAATTGGGGGCACAATTCCTAGAGCTCTCGTAGAACCAGGAAAGTGTTCCACGACCATTATTGGACGCGACTATGAGGGGATGACCCAGCTAAGGAGAGTATTGTGTGAAGTGTATTGTCGTCTACACAAATGGGGGTTTTTTCAAGGACATCGTCTCTACAAACCGCTAGGAGGCTAAGTATGCTTCACAACGGAAAGTTCAAAGAGACACCTACTTATCTGACAATACTCAACTGTCGAGGTTCCATTGGAAACTTTGTGTGTTTTGATAAATCTCCATTCATGTGGGGGATTGTTGGAAATTTAGATATAATGAATGGATATTAATTTAGTGATATTATAATTTATTGAAATTATAATTATTTACTAGACTATTCATATGAAAAATAAACTCTTTAGTAGAGTTTTTATGTCAATTTATTAGTTTTTATTAGAGTTTATGTCTCTAATAAATCTCTAATTAAGTACTAGACTCTTCATATGGAACATAAACTCTTAAGTAGAGTTTTTATGCCAATTTATTAGTTTTTTATTAGAGTTTATGTCTCTAATAAATCTCTAATTAAGTGAGACTTTTCTCTACCCCATGTCTTTTGTATTAAAAGTAGGCTATGTGCCTAACTTGATGGGTTTTCATATATAAAACTACAAGAGTAAGAATACAAGAAGGTGACATAAAGTTATGCATGATGAGTCCTTGAAGAAGAAGTACTTGATGACCCATATGTTGGGAACATATAGAGATAAGTTTCTCTACATGATTCAACTACAATTCTATTCTTAATTTCCAAAAGGTCTAACACTATGTTTTTATCTGGTGTAACCTCGGGCGCGTGGCCTTCTCCGGCAGTACAAACTGCTTCGGCTGTTGAATCCTGGGAGACAGACGCGTCGTCTTTAGTAGAGGCGCGCAATCTGGTGTAACCTCGGGCGCGTGGCCTTCTCCGGTAGTACAAACTGCTTCGGCTGTTGAATCCTGGGAGACAGACGCGTCGTCTTTAGTAGAGGCGCGCAATCTGTTTTAAGGGAAGCGTGTGACAACTCGCATTTTCAAGATCCTTTATTTTTACCCTAATTGTACTCGATTGATTTCACGAGATAGTTTATGTGTTTAATATACATGGAATGAACGTATGCATTGTTACATCTCGAATAATTGTGTGGTTTTCTAGTCTTGGATCATCAAACCGCACACTCCCTCATTTGGTTATTCACTGAATCTCGGCCCACACACTAAGCAGACCCAGATCGCTCCAAGCCCAACCCAGCCTATTTAGTATACGGCTATGGAGATGGGTGCGCATGCAATTTCTTTACCATCATTAGCAAACCCTAGATCCTCCCCACACTGGACGACAACCCCAACCTCCTCTCTTGGCGTCAATGGCAGTTCTTGTCTCGAAGCCCTCTCTCGGTTCTAAACACTTCCGCTCACACCACCTGAATTGGTAAGTTTATTACCACAGTTTGATTTTGTTATATATGTCTGCCATTACTAATGAGACATTATTCTGAATTACATGATAGATGTCATTGGTTTAGGGTTGTTAGAAAGCATGCGTGGACTTTGTTTGAATGTATGAATTATATTTCGACCAGCTAGGGATTGATATGGTTGCGTGAACCTAGGGGTGAATTAGCTTGGATGATAGTGACTCTCATGAAATTGGATGCTTATGTGTGATTGGCTGCATTCCTTATACAGTTTTGGTGGCATAGGAATAATAAAGAAATTGTATTCTTTTGATTAATGGGAACAAGCTGTCCTGCACATGATTTCAAAAGTCCTCCTTATATGCATTGACTTTTGTATATCTTGATTTAGAAAAGTGCGTATGCATGTGGCTTAAAATCGGCTGTTAACAATAATATCAAGTTGCTTGCATGATGCTGATGTTTATTAAATATTTGAAATGAAAATGGCGGCTGTTGTAGTTACCTATTGATTGTCTTATTGTGATAAATGATTGCTAATTAGTTGCTATAAATGAGTATAAGAGTGTATGGGCCGGATATATATTTCAGAATTTAGAAAAGAAAATTCTGATCATGTATAAGTTCCGAGTATAAGGGGGGAGGGGGTGTTTCAGGTACTTGATAAATCCTGATTATTACTTGTGATATGAATTGGTCCGAGTTTTTCATATATGTAATAAATACGCATGTTCGAGTTAATCTGGTAAGCATGTATTGAAATTTACTTGATTAACTGGGCTCCGATTTGTTTTATGATATCATACCTACTCAATGTCTAAAAAGTGTGTATGGGAGTCCGACATTATTTTCATGGATTCGAGTTTAATAGACATAGGTATTTATCCGGGTTTGTGTAATAGTTATGAGCCTGCTTACACGCCTATATGTGTTATTCGAGAATGTATGTCGCTACCTGAATTTACATGTGTATTTGTGCTAAACGTGTTATGCATACATGCGCCCGAGTTTCTTAAGTCATAATATTTGTTACCAACTAGAGAATCCACGGTATGGCACAGCATGATGAAATATGTTAATCTGTTTACATGAACACTGAACACTGAGTTGTTTAGATACTCAGGGTGTTGCAAACCCTACATGTATGCTCACTTACATGATATTGTACCTTAGGTTACGTGCAACGGACTTAACAGTTAACGAATATTAGAAGTATATTATCAAACCGAGCAAACTAAGGTGAGTCCATTACTTTTGAGCATGCGTCCCGGTGGTTTGGGACAGTCAGTGGGTATCCCGGGGAGAGATAAATCTTTTGGGTAAAACTGGGATGTTGGATAATATTCTCATTCTCTATCTCTTAAGTCCCATCGTTTGCTATCGTGGGTGGTAGCGGGGTATTAGTTGGTAGCGCTACTTAGGTTTGGCACCCTCACCCCGTTCCTGAGAGAGGGCGGGTGTGAACTAATGACCCAGTCGGGCCTAGTGCTTTGATAGGAGCACTGGGGAACGGGCAAAACATACATCAGGAGCCGTCTTGTTTAGCATCGAGATATTATCAACATTACTTTCGGAATTATATTCAATGAACTGGACTAAACACTAGGCAACTAACGTTTTCACAAACTATGAACTCACCAGCGTTGTCTGATACACTTGTTGCATGCTCGCAGGTCGTTAGATGTCTTGAATTTGGAACTTGCTGTCTGGTGTAGCTGGAGTGGTCATGGGTCGAACTGGATGGATGCATGTATTGGAATTATTGATATTACTCGTTGGTTTTGAAGCAGTTAAACTATGATTTCTTTTATTTGCTTCCGCTGAACATGTTGGTTTTCATTTAAACTTAATGATGGTACTTTTCAGTAATAAATGATGATTTTATTTAGAAACTTGTGATTGGTTCAACATGATTAGTGGCTCGTTATTGGTTTGACACACGCTTAGCAGGGTTTTCCATGGGTGGTATTTTGGGGGTGTGACAAAACGTGTTGAACACGTGCCTCAGCCACAACCGTCAACATTTGTTTGTTCTTTTTGTAGGAAATTATTGTACAAGAAGACGTGGTTCAAGACCTCGTTGAAGCCTACACAACGGACTGAAAACACAACGAACCATACAAGTAGACGCGATTAAAGATCAAGTTGAAGGTTTTATCTTTTGAAGATATTGGTTTGAATGGATTGTTTTATTAAATATGTTGTAGTTCATATTTATTTTCGTTTGAATTTGTACACGGTTTATGTACTAAAATTTCTCAAATGTCTAAAGAGAGTATCTTTATTATTTTTATTAGTTTTGTTAATAAAATTGTGACCCATATCCTACAAAAAAGTCAGTTCATTTAGGTACCCAAATCTACCATAGAAGAATCAAGCTCATACCATATAAAGATGCATCCTTTAAATCAAGAAATTATGAACAAATTTAAGCTGCAAAAAAGGAACAGTAAAAAAAGCAGAAGAAGATGAAATTATCGGCCATGAGCAGGTCCAGTAAAAAGCAAACTTCTCGCCATAAAGAAGTGTAATAGCCCAGATGACACAGAAGAACACACTCAGATTTGAAATCACCTTGTCTTCTTCTTCTTCTTCTTCTTCAAAGTTCACACCCTTTTTCTTTTTCTTGGTTGCAGATAGGGGTGCAAACGAGCCGAGCTACTCGCGAGCTACTCGAGCTCGGCTCGAAAAAAAAGCTCGAACGAGCCGAGCTTAAACGAGCTCGAGCTTGAGCCCGAGCCTAAAAAACAAGCTCGTTTAGTAAACGAGCCCGAGCCCGAGCTTTGCTTATCGAGCTCGAGCCGGCTCGCGAGCCTAATCGAGCTTTCTGTTTATATATTTTTTTATTAATATATTAAACATATATTTATATAATAATAATTACCATTTATATAAATATAAAAAATAACTAAATTATATGTATAATAATAATTATATTTAATATAAATTAATTAATAAATATTGAACGAGTCGAGCCCGAGCGGAGCTCGAGCTTGAAAAATTACATTCGAGCCGAGCTCGAGCTTTCATATGTTAAACGAGCCGAGCTCGAGCTTTCATATGTTAAACGAGCTCGAGCTCGAGCCTGATCGAGCTCGGGCTCGGCTCGGCTCGTTTGCACCCCTAGTTGCAGAGTTGCAGCTTTCATGGTTTTCAATTTCAGATGTTCTCAGTGACTGTTTCTCTTCTGCAGTTCCCCGCTGAAGGGGTAAATTCCCAAAAACCTCACAAAAAGGATGTGAGACCGTACCACCAACTAGCCTTTCAACCTTTTTAACCTTGCGCGGCTGCGCATTAGTCTTACAAAAGGAAGAAAGAAACCAACAAGCGATAGTCGCGCGCCCAAAGGGAAGCCTAAACCTTTGCGCCGCTTTCCATTTAACAAAGGGTTAAAACCCTGAGATCAATATGTCCGCCCAAATATCCAAACTTGGATATTATTTTACCCAGACTTGGGATCTATTCAGCTGTGTGCACACTGTAAAGGTGTCACACCAGATTAGAGCAGTAACCTTCTAGAAGAAATATGATCGTGCACCACCCAGACGGTTATAACCGTCTGGACACGTGTCATCATCACAAACATTCCTGAAATCACAACGATAGCATGTAATTGGAGAATGATCTCCACTTAAACCACTTTCCACGTGGCTATTCCCCAACCGTAGATCAAGTCATGATCCGTGTGCATTCACATCAGGATCAAAGCAACTTAACGAAGATCAAAAGGACTTAACGGAAGGAAAAATAACCGCTACGGCGTTAGCATCTTCCGTTATCTTTTCAATAACAGATTTTCCCTCCCAAACTCCCGGTTATAAATAGGAGAACTCTTCAGGTATAAACTCAGAACATATTTCACTACTCAAATACTTTTATCTTCTCCATTACAAATACTTATTCTCACACCGGAGTCGGGTCAAGGAGAGAACCCTCTTCTCCCCTTGACGAGGCTAACGGTGCTCTGTTTTGCAGAATCACCGGAGAAGGAACTTGGCTGCAACTGAATCAATTGAGAGAGAACTAACCTTTTATGCGGATTCAAACCCCCTAGTATCTCGGTTCCGACCATTTATCTAGTCTTTCTTCATTGGCGCCCACCGTTTTCTCAGTTTTTCTAGTTTCTGTCTCGTTTCGATTCAGTTCATCTCATTTTTCTGCATTTGCACATGGCAGAAAATTCATCCCCTCACCGACAGCCTGGTCCTCAACCAAATGTCGGAAACAATTTCCAAATAGCAGGATCCCCAAAACATAGGGTTAGCAGATGCCAAACTGCTTCGAACATAATCACCAGATTTGATTCCCCAAACATCAGAACTGGAGAAGGAGTCAACATCACGGAATTGGATCTAGTAACCCCACCTTGAGGAAACATCCAATCCAGCCAATACAAAGATGGCAGTCATCAGGAACAAATACACATGGTTCAAGGGGGACCGTCACGAAGATCAAGCAAGCGAAGCTATGATCAACACTGGAGAGAACAACAAGTGGTGTTCCCTGTTGTTCCTGGGGGCCCTCAGGTAGAACGACCAGTGATTATCACTGGTATTTTTGGTCATTGCCGGACGGACTATATGTTCATAGATCCAGGTAGTTCGATGGACATCATATATGAACAGTGCTTTAAACAGCTAGATCCAGAAGATAAAGCACGTTTAGAACCGGTTGATTTTCCTCTCACCGGATTCTGTAATGAAGCTGTTTTCCCGTTAGGGCAAATTGCTTTCCCGGTGACCTTATCAGATGGCAAACACTCACGAACAGTTACAGTAAATTTCATGGTCATGCCAGCAACATCACGACATGACATTTTGCTCGGGAGAAGGTCACAAAGAGAATTTAGCATGATCACTTCCATTCCACACGCAGCTTGTGGATTTCCGACAAGAACCGGAGTTGCAATCCTCTATTCAAGCAAAGAAGTCATGTCCGTAGATGATGAACCACCAGCAAAGGCAGTCAAAGCTTCAGCACCAAACGAACCAGAGAAATGGGTTCTGAACGGCGAGTACCCAGAGCAAACCATTTTGCTAGGACACGCCATGTCACCAACAATATGTGTACAGCTGAAAAGGTTGTTGTCTGACAACAAAGATATATTTGCCTGGTGCCCAGCAGACATGACTGGGGTTCCACGCGATATCGCGCAACATTGTTTAAACATCAAATCATCAGTAGATCCGGTTGTTCAGGGAAGGCGCAGTTTCAGGGAAGAAAAAGCAAAAGCGATGGACGAGCAAGTAACAGAGTTGCTCAACGCGGGAATCTTGCGCAAAGTGAAATACCATACATGGGTTGCCAATCCAGTCATGGTACAAAAACATAACGGCGGATGGAGAATGTGTGTCGACTTCAAAGACCTCAACAAAGCATGCCCCAGAGACTGCTATGCGCTCCCAGAGATAGATAAAAAAGTCGATTCTTTAGCATCATTCAGGTGGAAATGCTTTCTCGACTGTTATAACGGTTATCACCAGGTCCAGATGAAAGAAGAAGACGAAGAAAAACCGCATTCCGCACAAACAAAGGCATCTACTGCTACACAAAAATGCCGTTTGGGTTGCGCAACGCAGGCGCAACGTATCAACGCCTAATGGACACAATCTTTAGCGAGGATATTGGCAAAACTGTCGAAGTATACATGGATGACCTCGTCATCATGAGCCATGAGGAGGAGACAATGATCAACAATATCCAGCGCACATTTGATTCCTTACGAAGCGTAAACTTAAAGTTGAACCCGACAAAGTGCTCCTTCGGCATGGAAGAAGGAAAGTTTTTGGGTTTCATAGTTACCAAAGACGGTTTTAAGGTTAATCCAGAGAAGGTGCAGACCATTCAGCTAATGCCATCACCGGCAACAGTCAAGGAAATGCAAAGACTCGCCGGGCGATTAGCAGCTCTGAATAGATTTTTGGCCAATCATGCGGCAAAATCTTATCCATTTATCAGTACACTGCGAAACTACGGAAAGAAAACTCCTTTCCAAAGGACACCTGAAGCGGAAGCAGGATTTAAGCAAATGAAAGAATATTTAATCCAGTTACCAACGCTGACTGCGCCAAAAGAAAAAGAGCCATTAATCTTATATCTGTCAGCCGCAGAGGTAGCAGTAGGCGCAGTATTAATGGTAGAACGGGAAAATATCCAGACCCCAATCTACTACATCAGCAAAATGCTCACCGGCCCTGAAACTCGTTACTCAATGATAGAAAAACTGGTTCTAGCGCTAGTACACGCATCCAGACGTTTGCGCAGGTATTTTTCAGGCCATGTCATCACAGTACTGACAAATTATCATTTGGGCCAAATCTTGTCAAAACCCGACATAGCGGGGAGATTAGCTAAATGGGCCATCGAGCTAGGAGGCTACAACATTTTTTACAGACCAAGACCAGCAATCAAAGGGCAAGTCCTAGCAGACTTCGCTACTGAAGTTCCCATTGATAAAATACAAGAATGTGAGGCAATCCAGAACCCAACACCTGTTTTCGATGACAGAGTCTGGACCTTACACACCGACGGTGCTTCCAACGATGACGGAGCAGGAACAGGTCTCCGATTAGTCAGCCCGGATAATCACGAACTCACATATGCCATACGCTTAGATTTCCAAAGTACCAACAATGAAGCAGAATACGAAGCATTTTTAGCAGGTCTTCGTCTAGCACTTAAAATGGGAGCAAAAAACCTTGAAGCTAACGTCGACTCAAAACTAGTAGCTGAACAAGTTAACAGTCGCTATGACGCGAAAGGCGAGGCTATGGCGTTGTACCTTGAACAAGCACGGATGTTAATCAATCAACTTCAGACATTCAAAGTCAATCACATAAACAGAAGCGAGAACAAACATGCTGACGCGCTAAGCAAGTTAGCCGCTACTAGCTTTAAACACTTAGCAAAAGAAGTGCGCATAGAGGTACTATCCAATCCTTCCATTCACCTGAAGCAAGTAAGCGTCATAGGGATGGGAAATCCGTCCTGGATGTCTCCAATTATTTTGTACATTCAACACGGGAAACTCCCGGAAGGAAAGACAGAAGCCCGAAAAATACAACACAAAACAATAAACTACGAGATGGCGGATGGTGTCCTTTATCGGAAATCATTCATGGGTCCATTACTACGTTGTGTTGATAAAACGGACGCTCAGTATCTGGTCAGAGAGATCCACGAGGGATTATGCGGGATACACGCAGGACCGCGCATGGTCATGGCAAAAATAATGAGCGCCGGATACTACTGGCCAGGAATGCACATAGACGCAGTTGATCTATTACGAAGGGGCGAAGCATGTCAACGCCATGCACCAAAGACACTTCGACCCAAAAATCCGCTAATTCCCGTTACTTCCGCCTGGCCATTCCAACAGTGGGGCATCGATCTTGTTGGCCCATTTCCTGATGCGCCAGGTGCAGTAAAATTCATCATTGTTGCGGTGGATTACTTCACAAAATGGGTGGAAGCCAAGGCTTTGGCCTCAACAACAGCAATGGTAATCCGCAAATTTATATGGGAACATATCATTTGCAGATTTGGGTTGCCATTGCGCATTATTTCTGACAATGGTACAAACTTTGCCGTGGAAGACCTTCAAAAATGGTTCAAAGAAATGAACATTGAGCACAACTTCGCCTCCGTCGTGCATCCTCAAGCGAATGGCCAGGTAGAAAGCATAAACAAACAAATTGTTGACGGAATAAAAGCGCGACTCGGGACAGCGCGCAGAGGATGGGTTGACGAACTTCCCAGCATCCTCTGGGCGCATCGAACAATGCCAAAGACTAGCACCGGAGAAACCCCGTTCAGTCTAGTCTATGGGTCAGAGGCTGTCATTCCAGCTGAAATAGGCCTACCTTCACCGCGCATGTTGGCTATGGAGAAGCAGGACAATGAACAAGAACGGAGGCTGGATTTGGATCTTCTGGAAGAAAGGCGCGAAAATGCGGCCATAGCAGAAGCAAGGTACAAATCCAAGCTAGAAAAATATTACAACGCGCGTGTGCGTATTTGCACCTTTGTCCCCGAAGATTTTGTCTTGTGCGACAACGAGGCTTCAAACGCCGAAAAACCCGGCAAATTAGCGCCAAGGTGGGAAGGACCGTATGTCATTAACGAAGTCCTAGGCAAGGGAGCATATACCCTAAAAAGGGTCGATGGGACTCTGGTTCCCCGCACCTGGAACGCGCAACAGTTGCGCAGGTGTTACATGTGAACCAAGCCTACAAAGCGAAAAGAACATACAGGCAATGTATTTCCTTATCTTATTTTGTATCACGAGCCTGGCGCTCTTATCAATACAAATATCACCTTTGCTTACATCACTGTTTATTACAAATTGCATGAAATTTCTTTGGTTCGCGCGAAAACGATATGGTCAAACATTGTACACCTCATGAACAGTCTCAAAACAGGCAAGCTGTTGACAAACGTTCACACATGAGCACAATACCATTCCTCATTCGCCTTACCTATTCAAAAGTAATTATACACATGCAACATATTGTAATCTACACATATACGAATCATAGCAATGATCTTCAAAAAAGTATATCATAATATACATTATCTAAAGAAAAAGTGTAACATGAACACTTAACAAGATCATAACAATGATCTTCAAAAATCTTGTCCAGTACCCAAAGCTTAGAACAAAAAAGCATTAACAAAAGACAGAGACAAGCCTTAAGCTTGAATATTTAATTAGCACCAGAACCATCATCAACAGTGGACACCTGCATATTCCGACGAATCCTCCGACGTCGGTACACCAACCTACATCCCCCCTCCGAAGCATCGGAAACCGGGTCGACAACCCATCAACATCCAATACGATACCAGCACCAACAGTAACGTTAGTGTAATGAAGGACCTTGCAGTCAGAATCCGCGATTGAAGGGACAACAAGCTCGATCAGTTTCTTCACTGGTGCAATGATGAGAGGTGGTGAACGAGAAAGAAGAACGAGACCTTCGGCAGCATCGTACACTCTAAGAGCATCTAGCAGGAGACGAGTGTGGTAAGAACGTTTCATCTTCTTTGACAAAAATCAATTAAGAAGATCAAGTGTTTCAAACGTACATATATATAAAGAGAACTCAAAACTTCGAGAAAAGAGAAGTCCATCATTAACTGTCAGAACTGTCACATCCAAACGGCGCTATAGGAACTTGGGTCACTTCTTCATTAATGAAGCCTGACAAAGCGCCATTACAAATCTCAAGGCCAATGAGGAAAATACCCACTCTTACTGACAGGTGACGTCATTACCTAACAGAGCATGATTACAGGTCACATTTTTTCCTTTCTAAAATATATATATATATATATATATATATCATTACAAAATTCAATCTTCTCACAAAAGATTTCTCATTTTTCCGCGCCCAAAAAAAAAACATTTCCCTCTCCTAAGTCCAGTGCTCCACTTATTCACATAAGTACAACACTAGACTGGGGGGACTTGAAGGGCTAAGGTCCCAAAAACCTCACAAAAAGGATGTGAGACCATACCACCAACTGGCCTTTCAACCTTTTTAACCTTGCGCGGCCGCGCATTAGTCTTACAAAAGGAAGAAAGAAACCAACAAGCGATAGTCGCGCGCCCAAAGGGAAGCCTAAACCTTTGCGCCGCTTTCCATTTAACAAAGGGTTAAAACCCTAAGATCAATATGTCCGCCCAAATATCCAAACTTGGATATTATTTTACCCAGACTTGGGATCTATTCAGCTGTGTGCACACTGTAAAGGTGTCACACCAGATTACAGCAGTAACCTTCTAGAAGAAATATGATCGTGCACCACCCAGACGGTTATAACCGTCTGGACACGTATCATCATCACAAACATTCCTGAAATCACAACGATAGCATGTAATTGGAGAATGATCTCCACTTAAACCACTTTCCACGTGGCTATTCCCCAACCGTAGATCAAGTCATGATCCGTGTGCATTCACATCAGGATCAAAGCAACTTAACGAAGATCAAAAGGACTTAACGGAAGGAAAAATAACCGCTACGGCGTTAGCATCTTCCGTTATCTTTTCAATAACAGATTTTCCCTCCCAAACTCCCGATTATAAATAGGAGAACTCTTCAGGTATAAACTCAGAACACATTTCACTACTCAAATACTTTTATCTTCTCCATTACAAATACTTATTCTCACACCGGAGTCGGGTCAAGGAGAGAACCCTCTTCTCCCCTTGACGAGGCTAACGGTGCTCTGTTTTGCAGAATCACCGGAGAAGGAACTTGGTTGCAACTGAATCAATTGAGAGAGAACTAACCTTTTATGCGGATTCAAACCCCCTAGATATCTCGGTTCCGACCATTTATCTAGTGTTTCTTCACCCGCCCTAAACAATGTAATTGTATACGGCTGCAGATTGACTCTTTCATCTAATAATCTCATTCTCATCGCAGCGCAGACAAGCCCACACCCATATAATATATATATTTTTTTTAAATATGGAGGCCCTATAGATTTGGTGGCCCAAGGTCCAAGCCTCAAAATACTTAGGCTTGCCGTGTCTATATATGTTTAAATTTTGTCATGAATTAAAAGACTAATCTATGATACAAAAAGAAAGCAGTAATAAAATTTATATTGATTTACATAAATTAAAACATTAAATTAAGTACAAAAAGAAATTAATGATACAATTTAACGTTAAACGTTTAATGAAACATCGTATAACCATCTAAACAAAACATTCAACAAACAAAAACAAGGAACACCAACTAAACACAATGTACAATAGCAAGATGCACAAATTGTTACCAATTAATAATATACAGAGTAAACTTCCGTTTTGTTTCCTGTGGTTTAGTCATTTTAATGTTTTTCCCAAATCCTTTAAAAATAGCCATTTTACTCCCCGATGTTTCGGTTTTGTCACCAGTTTGCTCCATGACCTTAACTCCATCCATATTATATGCTAACTGAAAGGGTATTTTGGTAATTTTAAGTATGAAACAAAACCCATTTTTATACTTAAATAATCTATTTAACCCACTTTTATACTTAAATAATATGTTTAACCCATATTTAAATACAATATCATCCAAATCAAACGATTTCAGAGACCAAACAATGCAGAGAAGATGACCACCACCATCCATATACCACCAACCGGCCACCACCACCACCAGCCCGTTACCACCATCATCCACTACTATACTTTCTGTTAAACATCATCATTTCCCTACCTTTCTCTCTTTCTCTACCTTCTCTACCACCACCTGCCACCGCTGCTACCACCACCACCACTGTCGCCACCACCACAATCACTTGCCACTGCCAAATCTTCTTTGAGTTCTAAACGAGGGGCTTAGATCTATTTCGAGTTCTAGATGAGGGGCTCAGATCTATTTTGAGTTCTAAACAAGGGGCTCAGATTTGCTTTCAGATCTTCCTAAAAAACAAGAAAAGGTAGACCCCAGTACTACCATTGAAGCGACAGTTGGATGTATGGAGGTAGGTGATGATGGTGGGAGAAGTCAGATTTGGGGCTGCGAAGGAGGAAGGTGATGACGGCTGGATTTGGAGTTGCGGTGGTGACGGTTGGATTTGGGGTTGTGGTTGTTGTCGGACTTGGGGTTTTGGGATTTGGGGTTGCGAAGAGGTTTGTTTTTTAGGTGAGGTGATGGTGTTTGATAGTGTTGGTGAGGTGGTGGTAGTGGTGTCTGATAGTGATGATCGGTGGTTGTTACAAAAGGGAGAAAGAGAAAGATACAGAGGGAGAGAAGGGTGATGAAGTGAGGAATGTTTTTTTTAATGATTATAATTATAAACAATTAAATTCTTTTTGTAAAGTTACTAAAACACCCTTCTCATTATATGTAAAATTCTAAATTGCCCTTATTTTTAACAAACATTTTGGATGGCGTTAGGGACGGGGAGTGCAATAGAGATAAGCTTCATAGATCAGAGAGTAACATGGAAATTATTAAAGGACTGTGGCAAAACCGTTAAAACGACCAAACCACAGGCAGAAAAACGAAAGTTTACTGTAATATATAAATTAGTGTTAAGACGTCTATAAGGTTCTCATTCATTAACATATACTAGTGGGTAACCCGCGCGTTGCAGCGGAGTCTACAATATGAGAAAGGATCATAATTCAACCTTTAAAACGATTAAAAATAATCATATACAAGTTGTGACGCTATCGGGTGGTTTATATTTCTGAAATGGAGGCACTTTTCTCTTTAGTAGCCTACGATAAGCCTTTCACAGATCAAACAAGAGCATGTGTTATGCATTAACGCCTCATACCACATAGTGTGTTTTAAATGGCTCAAAAATTAACTCCACACGCATATCCGCCTCAAGCACATGACCACACTCATGCCTACGCCCCATGGGGGTGGTGTTCCACGTCCTTTCGTGTTGAGATGGCAGGAGTCGTTAAACCATAAGAGATAGCCTAAGACACGTATTGCACCAAATGACATCATTAAGTAACCACAATACCATAATACCATATTATTTTCACACTCGTGCTATAATATAGACTACAGACAAGGGAAAATAAGTAACAATGATATCGGATGCTAAAAGTTTCAATTCATATCATCATCATCCTTATTCATTATACCGTATCTTCTTAATTACGCAAGAGGCATGGAATGTTAGGACAAGAGGTGAATCTGATGTTGCTTTGAATGCATATATGTCATGTATACACGATGAACTGATTATACAAGCCAATAAAATATCAGAACTGTTACCTTTGATGTTCTAACTTTATAACCATCCATGTAACGCGCGTTGCCGCAGAGTCGACAATACACACATAACGACGTAAATTCCTAACTCCTAGATTTTCCATAATCTCAATTACACCTACATATACCAACAATAATAGGCGGTATATGCATCGTAAATTAACACATTTGAACTACATATAATTTCAAAACGAAACAAAAATAAACACACGCCCATTTATATATGGCAACTCATCTTGTGACCTGTTTTATTTAGTCTTGCAAGGGGGTGGTGTGGACATGATTGGCCACAAGGATTGTAGTTCCTGCTTCCTGCAAAGAAAAGTGTTGGTTTCATTCATTTAAGCAAATTAAAAATGTACTGCAATTAAGTACCAAAACAAAAACAAAACAAAAAATCTCGTGGTACAGCAATCTCACCTCCAACCATAGCTAGGGCTCCGTCGGCACTTGGGCTATGGCTACAGCTCCTGCTGCGGCGACCATCAGACACTCATGAGCAAATTGGCCAACATCACCAACACTTTACCATATATGAATCGATGCATAGTCACAAATAAAACAACACTTTACCATAATGTAGTTTTTTAAAGCATATTTACCAGGCTATTTTTATTTAAAAAAAACTAAAAATTGGAAGATAAAAGCATGTGTTTGCAGTTCACAAAAGACTAAAAATTGGGAAGAAATATGTGTTGTCAGTTTAACCCATTCCAACATGTTACACACTTTTGATCCGTTGTCCAAGCCACATGACATGCCATTTTGCCATCTCTCATGGGTATGTATCTTTTTTTAGAAATGAAATCCCAAATGGGTATGTATCTTTTTTTAGAAATGAAATCCCAAATGAGATCTTTTCATACTACTTTAAATTTCGTCAAATAGCGGGAACTTACAGATGTGACAAAATCATGCAATGTACGTTCCATCATCTGATGCCGCTTTTGAAAATTTTCTTTTGTTGGTTGGTCAAGAGTGTTAAGAGAAATGCTGTGTTGGTCCGGGGACGACCACATTCACACTGAACGTTTGTGGTTTGGGTTCGGCTAGCCAGAATCGCTGCTCTTTCCAATCCAGCAATCATTTCATTCTGTAAAGACAGACATAAGTGTCTAAATTGCTGAAGTGGTACTCTGTGAGAGATAGAATCAGTCTTTCACAAGGGGTTGTAGTTACTGAGCTACAAAATCACCAAAAATTTAAACAATCAGTTAGTATCATGAACTCATAGTCATTGAGGCATTACGTTAAACACCTTATGGGCAGATATAAGAAACCTTGAGTGTGTGTTATCAGTAGTCAGTTTGTCCACCATGTAGACAGTTTTCTCACATGGCAAAGTGCAAGACTTTGACGCCTTTCCTTTCAGTTTGTCCACCAAGTTGACAATTGACATATGTGTGTTATAAATATTGTCTCTACATGAAACTCATCTTTTCTTGCAAAGTGCAAGACTTTGACTCCTTTCCTTTCAATACTTGAGTTCTTTTAATTAATGTATAAACTAATGATAAACCAAACTAACTAACTAATAACAAACAAACATGTTGGAGTCTGTTAGAACTGATGCTTTCTAGCCATTCTCATAACCTAATATTTGTTGGCAATTATTTAGAAGTAATTATTGGAGAGCAAAGTAACTTATGAAACAAGTTAGCTTCTCCTACAAGCATCATATTAGCTCTATTATAAATAGGACATTAAGGTTAGTAATCATTTTGTATGCATGTTTTCGGGTTCTTAAACTGTGGAAGACCACCTAGTTCTCAAATTGTGGGCACTGTAATCCTTGTTTGCAATTAATTCCAACCATTTTGTTATCAAGTATAGATCTCATAAACATTTGTTACATAAACCTTCATAACGGCAATAACAAGAAGCTGTTGATTTACTTACCTCCAACTCAGTCTCTGCAAGACCAGAGCGGGATGAAAGAATCCAGTGAACCGGCTTCCTCCAGTACCCTTTGAAAACCATTTGCCCAAGGCCCCAAACAGTTCAATTTAAAATAACAATAAATAAATATATAAATAAGCAAATGAAAATAGCCCAGAGGTCATACTGATTTAGCTTAATTACCTGAGCATCTGGTTATGTACATTCGAAGTAAAAAATGTTGTCGTTTATAAAGTATAAACAAAACAGGTGCAAGGTAGGCACCTTAAATAGACGCAAGGCAGGCTTGGCGTAGGCACTGTGAGAACTTAGCTCTGTCCAAGAGTTAACTGGGCTAAAACCAGTTGTCATGACAACTGGTTTCATGAATTAGAAACCAGTTGTTAAGTATGGTTTCATACAATAATTATGCCCCTAATATAGAAATTATTAACATTATACAAATGAGTTGTTTGAGGGCCAATATGCAGTCAATCAAAATCAAATAAACAACAAGAGGATACGCTTGCTTACCTTTGACACGGTTACCTTTGACAGGTGGCAAGAAAAAACAAACCAAATGTTGCGAAGGTGTCTTTAATGCGTCTAATGGCGGGTACAAGATCATGCGCTATTTGGACATATGAAAAAAGGGAAACACAAGAGACACAAAAGAATCAGAATTCAAATACCTTGAACGATTTTAGGGTCTTGTAATCAAATCTACAAAATCCAATAAACACTCCAAACAATCAAAATCAAATTAATAGAAAAACAAATCGAAGCACCTAGGGTTAGGGGTTACCTATTTCTGAATCTAGGTGGGAGGATCTCAAATCAACTGTAATCTTCGTTTTCACCTTGCAGTTCTGACATTGAACCCTAGATTTTTGAACAATCTATCCATCTCACAAGATCTGGTTGATTGAGGTAAGAAACGAAAAACAAGCCAGAGGGGAGATGAGATTCATCGCCATTGATGGAAGCTTTAAGAATCGAACATTAGGTTATAGAGGAGATGGGAACTGACGAGTACCGAAAGGTTGCATTGAACCATGGCGATTGATGTTCAAGAACGACAATGAGTTAAAGCAGGGGTGAAATCCCTAAATTGCCACCACGGTGTCTTAAAATTATGTGCTATTTTCTAATATAATCGCTTGTATTTGTGTTGTACATAATGCTATAAAATCTATACATATGGTAAAATTACGATTGTGTACGTCACTTCTCCTTTTTATAATAGTATAGATAATATGTTAGATACATAGATAAAATAGGGACGACAAAAGTCTTTATTATTTTTTTTTGTTATGGTTTGTATTTTAAGCTAACGAACGTTTTGTTAATGTTATATGTGTAAATATGTTACACATGATGATTTGTTTACATTAAACTACATCCATAGCCTCTTAGCCCACTGACATCAAATGTTTATCTTCATCAAAATAGTGCAAATTGTTATACAAGCTCATGTCTTTACGAGCATTATATGGAATTTAGAGCGTAAAAATGACAATTTTATATTTAGCGTAAATTACACCTTTTGTCCTTTATGTTTGTACTGGATTGCAACATATAACTTTTAACTTCAATAATCACAGTCATAATCCTTTATTTGCAGAACACGTTACACTTTACGTCCTTTAGCACTAACCAAATTAAAATTTTTAGTTAATTTTATTCGGTTAAAGGTAATTTGGTCAATTCATGCTACTATTTAAATGTTTAATAAATAAAACCAAAAAATTGCATATTCATTTCATCTTCCTCAATTTCCTAACCCTAAACCCCTAATCACCACATCTTGCCACCACCACCTCATCCTGCCACCAGCACCTCATCCTGTCGCCACCACCACCACCACATCCTGCCATCGCCACCGCCATACACAGTTTTTTTTATCGCTCCACGACCTGCAAATCATGGTCGCCGTTGTGTCAAAATAGATAAAGTCACGTGGCACCACCCATAACGAAAACCATCGTCGCCCTCTGCTGCACTATAACACAAAACACCACCTCGTATATTTCACCGCCCATAACACTCGTTGCCGACCACCACCACTCACCATCATCACCTTCGGGCCACCAGCCGAACCACCTCCTGGACTTCCGATTTTGGACCACCAGAATATTCGATGACTGCTTTGCTGATTTGATCGTTGATTAAAGGTATATGCTTATCAACTATTACTAGTTATAGATTCTGTTAAAAGTAAGCTAACAAGTTTGTTATTAAAACAAAAGTTTAGTTTTTGTTATAGAACAAGTTAACGCTAACCCGCGCGTTGCGGCGGAATATGGTTATAAATGTATTTAGTATCACTATATAAGATGCAAAAAAAAATTAAGTTTCTACAAAACATTCTTTTATTTTTCCTAACTCCAACCTACAACACCATACTAAAGGATTTCAGTTTAAAACATTCTTTTTTGTTTTTGATTCACGCCAATCGTGCATTTTGTCGCATTTAATTGTCAATCCTAATAAAAAAAACTTGGCAAAACAACGATCAAATGGGTAAACATTTTGACTAAAAAAACTATTGACTCAAATATGTTTTGACCCGTTACTCATCCGTTTATTTTGACACATCTGTCACATTACATAGTCAATCTCAATAGCCTAAATCTTATGAATTTGTAAATATCCTTCTACAATGCAATTAGAGGGTATAGCAATATTAAAATAATTATTTATACATCAACAATACACAATTATATAAGTAAGAGATTTCAAAAAGATTTGGTCTCCATTTTCTGGTATGGAAAATAATCTGTGTAATCTGGATAGGTTTCTGACTTGGATTTTCAATAAGAACATCTGATCGTTGCGTTGGTTCACTGCATGGTATAAATTTCTTAAAAGAAATAAATATATAAAATAAATAAATTTAGAACATATATGTATATTCGTATAATAAAATAACATAAAAGAAAATGATAAATAATGAAATGTGACTCACATGTTTTTTTTTTTTTTTTTCAAATTAATGCCTTTAATCATTGTATAAATTTATTGCGAACCGGCGTGAGTCTACCTAGGTTCAAAACTCTTAATTAAATCCCAAACCGACATACCATTTCATTTGTTTATCTTCAAGGTGATTCTTTTCGGTTCTTTTTTTAATAATCAACATGAGTCTTTACAAACCGACATACCATTTCCTTTGAATTGGTGCATCACTTCGAGTCTTCGACACACATATTTGTTTTGCTTTGAACCAACATGAGTTATATATTATAACCGTCATGAAAAAGGCGCATCACTTCGACAAACATAGTATTTGTTGTGAACCAACATATTTACATGCATCACAACTTTTCAAAGGGTTGCCATATGTTAAATATCGTAATGGTTCGAAGAGGCACCACCATCCATGCTTATATAAGTTCAACCGCTTCCTTTGTATCATTTCAATTGATGTGGCTTTTAAATAAAAGGTACATAACCCAAGTTGGTAATTATATATATACAACGTACCGTGCATGAATAGAGGTGATGGTTCGAATGCGGTGTCTCTTAATCTATAAATGACGATATTATGTTAAGTCTTGATTTCTAACCGACACAACTTTTAAATAAAGAGATACAAACTTATATATTATTTCTAACCGACGCGACTTTTAAACGTAGGGGTACAAACTTATATGTACAAACTTATATATATAATTTCTAACCATCGCGACTTTTAAACAAAAAGGTACAAACCTCAAGTTGCTAAGGGATGTGATATATTTAAAAATTGTTTGAATGGTTGTGACTTTTTGTATACCCACGAAGGGTTGTGACTTTTTTTTAAGGGTGTGATATATAAAAGTAATTTGAAGTGTTATGACTTCTTGAAGGGGTGTGATCCAAACCTTGTGACTTTAAGTTACTTTTTGTAATATTATATAATAACATCAACGTTGGTCGGAGTGGTGGTGGTGTAGGGCTGTAAATGAGCCGAGCCGAACCGAACCAGGGTCGGCTCAGGCTCGGCTCATTTAAAAATCGAATCTAGCCGAGCCGGCTCATTTTTCTTAACAAGCTGGAAAGTTTGGCTCGGGCTCGGCTCGTCAAAAGATCGAGCCAGCTCGTGGCTCGTCGAGCGGCTCGTTTGTTTCAAAAAATATTTTTGTATTTTTTACACATAATAATATACATACAACAAAAAAACAATAAATAAAACATTATTTTTTTTGGGTAAAGATAAATAAAACATTATTTAGGCTAATAGAATTGTAATTTTGTGCAAACTATAAATAAAACGAACAAAGATAATTTCTATATTACTTACTGTAATATATATTTTTTAAATCAATATTACTAATTAAGACTATAGCTTAATAATCTATTTCTTTCGATAAAAAAAAAATAATCATGCTACTAATTAAACAATATTTCTTAACTACATTAGAATACACACACACATATAATTTGGGGTTTAATTTAAACGAGCGAGCTAACGAGCCAACTATCGAGCGAGCCACGAATCGAACCTACCTTGGCTCAGGCTCGACTCGTTTACATACCGAGCTGAGCCGAGGCGGCTCATTTAAAACCGAGCTGACTTCGAACCGAGCTTTTTTCCAACTTTTTTCGACCAAACTTCAAGCGAGCCCCGGGCCACAGGCTTTTTGAACAGCCCTACGGTGGTGATGAGATTTGAGCAGGGTCGGTCCTAGAATTTTGGAGGCCCAAAATGAATTAAAAATTCGAGGCCCTTTTTAATTTTTTAGGATCCTAATTTCGGTTTGTATCTGACATGAAATATAAACTAGATGATTTCCCTAATCAAATAATGTTGGGATCTAATACATAAATCAAATCTAAGTTGGTCAAAAGAGTTTAACCTAACAAATAACAATTTACATTATGTGTAAAAGGAATTAAAACATGTTACTTATTTTAAGTATACTATTGTTATTAGTTGGAATCGATTTTTTAAATAAAATTTTACGTTGACGTATCATGTTAAAATTTGTGTGGATAAAATATTTTAGCTTATTAAATTAAGAGAGGTGATTAAAAAAGATGCATTTATAACCCTTTATTAAAAGAGTGAGTGGGGTGATTAATAATTTGGAAAATGGGTAGCGGGTGGGATTCGAACCAGCCCTCTACAAAAACCAAATCTTGTTCATACCACCAGACTACACTTGTTTTAATGTCAACAAATATCACTGTAAATATAATATTATTTTTTATAAATATAGATTTATTATTTTTTTTTTTTTATTTTGGAGGCCCTGTTTTTTTCATAGGCCCTAAGCCGTCGCCTAGCCCAATTACACTAACGGGCTGGATTTGAGGTGGTGGCAAGATGTGGTTGTTAGAGTTTTAGGATTAGGAAATTGGAGAAAATGAAGTGTATATGCATTTGTTTTTGTTTTATTTATTAAACATTTAAATAAAAACATGAATTGACCAGAATACCCTTAAATGAATAAACTTAATTGAAAATTTTAATCTGGTTAGTGTTAAAGGACGTAGAATGTAACGGATTTTACAAATAAAGGATTCTGAGTTTAATTATTGAAGTTGAAGGCTATGTGTTGCAATACACTACAAACATCGACGACCAAAAATGTAATTTACCCTTATATTTATGATTTTCTCTAAATATAACGGCATAACCTTAACAAATCCATAAGTTTATAATTAGTAGGTCAAAACTATTATAAAACCCTGAAACCAATCGGAACCCCGAACTTTTCCGGCGAGCGTTAACTCTTTCAGATTGGCCGCTTAAACCGCAGCCATGGACACCGGAAAGAACATGAAGAAATCATCATCATCATCGAGTAGAATATCTCTGGAACAATTTGTCTCCAAAATGACCCCTCTTATCGACATGGAAAAGGTACTCATTCGATCTTCTACTTCTCCCTGTGCGGTTCCATTTATGATCAAATTCATTCATTAGTATACAATTACTAATTTGATTGGATTGGATTGTAAAGTTAGGGTTTACACTTCATTTGATAGATATCATATCACCATGAGCAACTGGTGATTGTTACCTTTTGTGTTTATTATCATCATAGGAAGCTGAGATATCTGCATCAATGAGCTCTGGTGCTAATAGAAAGTTGGAGTCTGCTTCGAAGAAAGGATCCACCATGCTTAATTTGAAGTGTGTAGATGTTCAGGTTTGTACTTTTCAGTTATAATATTACCTGCACTGCACACTTTGCTTCATTAAAATGAATAATATGAACTAAAGTTTTGTGTTTTTGTCAAATTTTGAATTTTCTTTATTGATAGTTTATACATTACCTGCACTGCACTGCACTGCCCCGCTGGCGGTATGCGCATATAATGTATATATGTGTGGACGCCCGGGGGCAAAGGTGAAAGTGCACCAATTTTAACATTATTTTACTAATTTCGTGAAAATAACGTTAAAGGAGGGGGATGGTTAATCATGCATCATGTGGTGGCGTTGATGGCCGAAAGACAAGGGTATACTTTTTTTAGAACGGAACGGCTAACTCACACACCCTCTAAACCGACTCCTAAATCTGTGCTAATGTACGTTATAGGACTAGAACTCTTAACCACTTTGGTAGGAACACCTTTACCAGACACCCCTTATTACCGTTGGGCTACAAGCCCTGTGGTAGCTAAACTTTTGATAGTCATATCTTTTTTATGCTTTTCACTATCTTTTATTATGTAGACTGAATGATAGTCATATCTTTTAATGCTTTTCACTATGTTTTATAATGTATAGACTGGATTGATGGGCAAAACTCTTCTTGAACTTCAATCAAATAAAGGGGATGTTCTTCCAGCTCACAAGGTAAAACGGCCGACACACTCAGTGAATAGCTTGTTTTGTCATTTTTTTGTTCCATTTGAGATATTTATTTTATTATCCGGTTTCACAAACTTATGTATTTTTTTTTTTTGCAGTTTGGGACTCATGACGTTGTTGTTCTTAAACCGAACAAGGCTGATTTAGGCTCCTCTGCACTTGGGCAAGGGGTTGTTTATCGATTAAAGGTAGATAGTTTTCTTTTAAAAACAATTCCAATTTATATTATTCTTTTGGATATTAAGATGCTTGTATTACATGTTACAGGATTCATCAATCACAATTGCTTTTGATGATATTCCAGAAGAAGGTTTAAATAGTCCTTTACGCATTGAGAAAGTGGCTAATGAGGTATAACGTTCTTAACTAATTTTCACTATTTTCTCCAATTCCTATTTTTTCACATCATGAACGTTATATATGTGTGTGTAGGTGACATACAGAAGGATGAAGGACACGTTAATACAACTAAGTAAAGGTATTCGAACGGGTCCCGCTGCAGATTTAGTTCCCGTCTTATTTGGAGAGCGATCTCCAACAGTAGCGAAAAAAGACGTCTCTTTTACTCCGTTCAATAAAAATCTTGATCACTCTCAGGTTTTAACTGTTTTATTCACTTATCTTTTAGAGTAAAATGTCATTTTCGTCCCTGAGGTTTGGCCACTTTTGCGACTTTCGTCCAAAGTCTGTTTTTCCGCATCTGGATCCAAAAGGTTTGAAATCTTGTCATTATCATCCGACTCGTTAACTTCATCCATTTTTAACGTCAATTCAGGGGTATTTCCGTCATTTAGTCTTTGCCATTTTGTTATAAATAAACAAATTAAATAGCTAAAATGACCAAAATACCCTTGACTTAATGTTAAAAATTGATGGAGTTAACGACTCAGATGAAAATGGCAAGATTTCAAACCTTTTGGATCCAGATGCGGAAAAACAAACCTTTGGACGAAAGTCGCAAAAATGGCCAAACCTCAGGGACGAAAATGGCATTTTACTCTATCTTTTAACTTGTTATATTTGTATAGTTTATCATATTTTAGTGTTTTACACAGACCAAATTAAAATTATCTTTTTTTTTTTCATTTAAGAAAGATGCAGTTAAAAAAGCTCTATCATCAAAAGACGTGTTTTTGCTGCACGGGCCTCCTGGGACCGGAAAGACGACAACGGTTGTGGAAATTATTCTACAGGAAGTGAAACGGGGATCAAAGATTCTTGCTTGTGCTGCTTCTAACATCGCTGTTGACAATATTGTTGAACGACTTGTTCCTCACAGGTAACAGGATTATCGTTATATGAATCAGTCCCTTGTCAATGTTTTGTGTTTGAGGCGATAAGCGCAGAGTCTTGTGTTTTTAATAAACAGTCGCTATCGAAGAATTTTAATCATTAAATTGGTGGTTAATCTCTGATTAGAGTGAAGTTGGTGAGAGTGGGACATCCTGCACGATTACTACCCCAAGTATTAGAAAGTGCTCTTGATGCACAGGTTCGCTTTATTTCATCTTTCCGTATAACATTTTTATATATATATATATATTTTCTTTTTCATTTTACTCAGTTTGTTAGATCTTCTATCATAGTTCACAAGCAATGCTAGTGAAAAGAGTTAAATCCTTAGCAAACAATGTGATTGATATATTGTCAATTAAATAGGGCTGCAAACGAACTGAATGTTCAGCGAACAGTTTGTGAACCGTTCGGCAGGAAGTTCGTTTGTGTTCATTCGTTTAATAAATGAACGCACATGAACAAGAAATTTTGTTCGTTTAGTTAAATTAACGAACATGAACGTTCGGTAACGTGTTCGATTGTGTTAGATAGCTCATTAGTGTTTTCGATCTTATATTTTATTTAAATACTTCAAAATTCCTACAAATAAAATATTTTATAAGTATCGGTGTATTATAAATTCTGTTCATGAATGCTTGTTTGTGTCCATGAACAATAGTTTGTGTTCGTTTGGATTCATGAACGTTCGTTACCCAAAATTAACAAACGAACATGAACAAATAATCTCGTTCGGTAAGTGTTCATGAACAGTTTTTGAACACATATATTCTCTTAACAAACGACCTTGTTCGTGTTCGTTCGGTTCGTTTGCAGCCCTACATATAAATATGGAATTATTTTGTTAGTGTTATAACATATTTCTTACTTCTAGGTGTTACGTGGGGATAACAGTTCTCTTGCAAATGACATCCGGAAAGAGATGAAGGTCAATCACTTTTAAGAAACTCAAAATTTGAATATTCCCAACGTTTTTCCCCTAAAATTTGTTCTTCCTTCTAACGTAAATGATTTCGCAGGCGCTAAATAGTAAATTGTTGAAGGCGAAAGACAGAAACACAAAGAGGGACATACGGAAGGAGCTCAAGATGCTTTCTAAAGAAGAACGCAAGAGACAACAACTGGCTGTGACAGATGTTATAAAAAACGCAGATGTCGTTTTAACAACTCTCACGGGTTCGTTGTCGAAAAAATTAGATGGCACTTCATTTGATCTTGTGATAATTGATGAAGCGGCTCAAGCACTCGAGGTAGCTTGCTGGATTGCTTTACTGAAGGTAACTTAGAATCGTTCTCTTTTTAACCTTTTTACGTCATCCTAAATATTTCTTGATTTATTGTTTGTTCATTTTGCGGGCTCTAGTTATTAATGAAATTTTTGACATTCTGGATTTACTTATGAACAAAATTCAAAGAAATGCTATAAACTCACATTTTGCATGATTATTTTGGGGTGTTAAATGGGTCATGTTTGCGGGTTGACACATGACCCCAAACACGACACTTGTATCCACGGGTTGACACGAACACAACCTGTTTAACACCAACACATCTCTGTCTTTTAATATTTGACATAAAATACTCGATCGGGTTAAGTTATAAGATAACAGTTTAAAAAAAAATCTAAAAATAAATGGGTTAAACAAGTCAATCCAAACACAACCCGTTTACCTAAATGCGTTCGAGGGTTCGACTCAAAACTGACCCGCGCCCGTCTACTAAACCCAAACCCGCAAATTTCGTGCAAGGTTTTTTCCTGTTTTTTCGGCTTCTGTCGTAAATTAACGTCCCTAGTAGTTAATTCCGTAAATTGTGTTTAATGCTTGATTAAACCCCTTAACTTGTAAAAGTGAACAAAAACGTTTTCCTTTTTTTTGTAAATTTAAATTCTTTCAACTTTTTAGCATCTACTTAAAGGTCTTTTTGTGCTTGATTAAATCCTAAACCTCTGCTAAAAAACATTTCCCTTAAGTTTCGTAAGTTAACAGATTAAAATGCAAAAACAAAGTGTAGGCTTTTAATTGTGTAAAACATGAAAGCCTATAGATCTATTCGCCTTTTATTCAAATACGAAAGGATTACCGACTATTTATTTTGTAGGGTTCTAGATGCATTCTCTCTGGTGACCATCTTCAACTTCCTCCAACTATCCAAAGTGTCGAAGCCGAGAAAAAAGGTTTGGGAAAAACACTATTCGAGCGCCTTGCAGACTTGTACGGAGATGATGTCGTATCTATGCTCACCGTCCAGTACCGCATGCATGAACATATTATGAACTGGTCATCAAATGAGCTTTACAACAGTAAGGTACTTGACCCATTTTTTCACATGCAAGATTGTCTTTCCTTAACCGTAATATCATGCGTTAATCCATTGTTATTGCTGCTGATAATATTCTGTTGTTATTATTAGTATAACTAGCGGGTTACCACCCGCGCTCCACAGTGGGTTCGAAATGTAGATAAAAATAAGCGAATTGCGAGAGTTAAAGTTGTTTGATGTTTTAGTTAAGGGGCTAAAGTTGTCATTACCAAAGTTGAGGGGCTAAAGTTGGTTAATTCCAAAGTCGAGTGGCCAAAGTTGGTTGATGTGACAAAATAGCGTATTTATAGCATATATAAAGTATATATAATGACAGATTGAAGCACATGCAAGTGTTGCTGGACACACACTACATGAACTTGAGGATGTACAGAAGTCTTCTTCAGCCGAACCTACGCTTCTTCTCGTAGACATAGCAGGGTATGCGTATATTTGTATTTTAACTACTGTCACCTGACATAATTACACATAATTATTTTGATCTACTTTCATGAAGATCAAAACCATTATTATTCAACTTAAATTTGTATTATTATTTTTATTGTAGTTGTGACATGGACGAAAAGAAGGATGAAGAAGAAAGCACGTTAAACGAAGGGGAAGCTGATATTGCTATAGCCCATGCAAAAAGACTCATTCAAAGTGGAGTTCGTGCTTCTGATATCGGGATCATTACCCCTTATGCCGCACAGGTTTTGCATATAAGTAAATAAAATGAAAAGGATAAACAAGAAAAATATAATTTTGAGAGTTTGTTGGGTGTTTATTTTGTAGGTTGTTTTATTAAGAATGCTGAGAACGAAGGATGACAAGTTAAAAGAATTGGAAATCTCAACTGTGGATGGCTTTCAGGGCAGGGAAAAAGAAGCCATTATTATATCTATGGTTAGGTCAAACTCAAAGAAAGAGGTACTTATTATTGTTATTACAAGTTTAGGTAGGGGTGTAAACGAGCCGAACCGAACCAACCCAGGCTCGTCTAAGCCGTTATTTGAGATATAGGTTATCACAGTGGGATATTAGTAATTTTATATCATGCAGAATTTATATATACACATATAAAAAACGTAAAACATATATAATATTAATAATAATATCAGAAGTCAAAACTCAAAAGTGCCAATATTTGAACTAATCGTAAGCCATGAAATCTTCCTCCGAGTCCACGTCAACCAAGGCATCCAAAATAACGGTCAATGTTGGTCAATAGCATTCAAATAGTGGTCAATAACTCCAATAATATCGGTTCCGCTATTTTGGACCGCTATTTTAGAAGAGCCAGATAACTGCTATTGACTGCTTAGCTCAAGAGTTGCTCGTTTAACTTATGGGAGCTCGAACTATTCTTGTTTCAAGATCTATATCTTAAGCTCGAGCTCTACTTATGAGTAAAGTTTGAGCTCGCCTCGATTATTATTTCTGTGAGTGTGTATATATATATATAGACTATAGAGAGAGAGAGAGAGTTTAGAATACGATAGTACTGAGCAGGAGATTGAGACGCGTGTCATTCCTTATTTTTTTTATAACGTGCGTGATTTTATAACGTGCGTTTTGAAACAACCCATGCGTAATTTTGAGTTTAACATGCGTAATTTTCATGTTTGATGGCATGCGGGTTTTGATTTTTTTTATAACACGAGTAATTATGCATTATAATACGCATAATTATCCAAATAACGTGCGTAAATAGGGTTTAACCCAACCCATGCGTAATTATGCATTATAACGTGCGTAGTTCCAATCTAGGCTTGGGCTTGAGCTTGTTTAGCGGGTCGATTTCAGATTTTAATGAACCATCTTGAGTAGCTCACGAGCTTGGTTTAGAAAAGCACGCCTAGGCGCGAGGCGACCTAAGGCGCAAACCAAAACGCCTTGTGTGGCATAAGGCGCATAGTGTACAAAAGGCGCGGGTGAGGCGTGCTTTTTAGGCTAAAATTTGACCTGAGGCGCAGGTGAGGCGCGTGCCTTTTGTACATGGGTTGTTTTTGTGCAGTTGAGTGTTGTACAACAGGCTTTTTATGCTGTACATTTATGTTTTTCTCATTTTAAAACATATAAAGCTTAATTATAGCTAAATCATAGGTAGGGGATGCTAAAAGCCTATGGGATATATAAAATAATTTATATAATCACTTTGCGCCTTGCGTACGAAAAACTCACCGCTTTTGCGCCTTGGTTTTAGACCTCATCGCTTTTGTGCGCATCCTGCTTTTTTAAACCAAGCTCACGAGAGCTTGGCTTGGCTCGTTTACGGCTCTAAATTTATGCAAGGTTCGATGAATACAGTGTGACATTAAGTTTATATATTTACTTCAGGTGGGGTTCTTAAGTGATCGTAGGCGTATGAATGTTGCTGTGACACGGGCAAGGAGACAGTGTTGTCTGATATGCGACACAGAGACTGTGAGCAGCGACAAGTTTTTGAAACGGCTGATTGAATATTTTGAGGAACATGGTGAGTATCTGAGCGGTTCAGAGTACGGAAACGAATAAGTTGTTTTGATTTATTGGCATTGCTATGACCATATTAAAAAGAATAAGAAAACATTTGTTATATAGTAATCAGCATTCAAGGGCTTGAACATGTGACTCGATGTAGTTCATGTGTTTCACTGGCAAAAGCATGTAGATGAACCAATCGTTTTTGCTAGTTGGACTAGGTAATGTCATCATGAAATAGTCATGATTGCACGGGGCATGACATGCTACAATCGCAACATTACACCAGCCAAATTCATTTTATCATATTACTACTCGACTGAGTCTAGATGAAAACTCGCTTTATAGTAATTTTTCTGGCATGCTGCGATCGCAACGTTACACCAACCAAATTCATTTTATCATATTTACTACTCGACCGAGTCTAGGTGAAAAATAATTTTCTTTTGTCGAAATGTAGAAAATATGTAAGCAGAATATTTAGAATATTTTTTAAATATTACATGTTAGTAGGAAAAAAAAAACTTATATATTAAATAAAAAAACTTGTGTTGGAATATTTTAACACAAGTTTTATTGTCTATTTGTCCATTTTTCACAAGTGAACAATGGAGACCAAGAATCTAATCACTGAAATCTAGGTATCAAAACCGCAATTCTATTGGTATTCTCATTCCTATTCGTAGTATTCGTTGTGGTATAATTATCAAGAACAATATAACATGTGTTAGATCTTGAGATAATCAGCATTCAAGGGCTTGAACATGTGACTTGCATGTGACTCGATGTAGTTCATGTGTTTCATTGGCAAATGCATGTACACAATCCAATCGTTGTTGTTGGTCGGACTAGGTAATGTCATTACGTAACAATCAGTCCTGTCAGATGGTACATGACATGATCCAAACACCACCTTACCCCACCCGAAATCCATCTTGTCCATGATGTGGAACCTTGTTCCCGATGACACCATCACCGACATTTCTTTGCTGGCAAATGCTATTGCTACTAGAGGCTTTAAGCGACGCTCTTCCACCCAGTCTATTAGGTCCAAAAAATGGTCTTTCGTAGTGGCCGTCTGTAAGAAATCATGAACTTCTGTAGCTATGCTACTCAATGACATCTCCTTCAATTCCTGATGCGTCAAATCCAATAAATTAGATTTATAAAATAATGACATCATATATAGTAAACAAATTTCTATCATCATCCCAAACTTGTTTAAAAGATCATCATCATCATCATCATACTCAGTAAATCCCACCAATAGCAAAGCTAAGGTAGGGTCTGAGGAGTGTAAGATGTAGACAGCCTTACCCCTACCCCGTAGGAACAGAGAGGCTGCTTCCAGAGAGACCCCTGGCTCGATGGAACTATATTTTTGTAATGTTAGGATACTTTTTCCTTGTGAAACTATATTACCTTGAAAAACAGGTAAAGTAAGTTCATTTACCTTTGATCTTTTGGACCCGGATGGCATCGACAAAACGTTTCCAAAATGAGAAACCATTAGTTTTTCTTTCTCTTCTCCATCTCCCTGACTCAACCTACTCCTTCCATCAACCGCAAGAGCCACATTACACATCTTGTTACAATCATCCGAATCTTCCATGCTCAAAGCAACAATCTTCCACAAAAAAGAAGTGAAAGCCTCAAGCTTCGACCTCTTCTGCCCATTTTCACTCGCCAATAGTTGTACCCTATCAAGTTGCTCGCCCTCAATGTAGTATACGCGGTTAATGAGCATATGATCACCGTTTTCATTGTTGTGGTCATGCTCAGGATTAGTTGGTGGTTCAAATAGAGCAAACACATTGCCAATTGATGGTGAATAAGTGGTTGGGCACCTAGGTTTGAGGATGGACCTTTGAAAAGAGGGTAACATAGATGGTGGTTCGGATCGAGTTATTTCTGCCCATGTTGAGATGAACATGTTGGCTGAGTACCCGTCAGCGGCCCGATGATCAAACATACACCCTATCACTATGCCTCCACATTTTAATTCAGTAACCTGCATATTGATTTGATTTGTTTAAATACAGTTGTTTGTAAAGCTATTAAAAACAAAGAAATATATCATACACTGTATTTACATACTTGAGTGTTAAGTATAAACAGTCAATGAATGAATATAACCAAGTTGTCACTATGAAACAGTAGATGTATTATTTTGAACATTATTTTGTACCATATATTTAAGAGTTAACTTTCGTTTTGCTCCTTGTGGTTTTGGTCATTTTAACGGTTTTGCTCCAATAGTTTAAAAATAGCCATTTTCCTCCTTGATCTTTCGACTTTGTCGCCAGCCAGTTTGCTCTCTGGCTCTAACTCAGATAAAACATTCAATTAAAAGTAGGGGTATTTCGGTAGTTTACTTCCCGATTCTAACTCAATTAAAACGTTTAGTTAAAAGTCGCAGTAGTCGTGGTCGACAGGTGGTGGTGGATGGTTGTGGATGGTGGTGGCCGGTAGAAAGAGTGGTTGGAAAGATGGGGATCAGAAAAGAATTACTTATATACATGTAAATAAAGAAGTTATAGGTTTATTTAGGTGAAAAGACTTACATGCCATTGCTTTTATCTATAAAATTACCAAAATACCCTTCTAGTTAATGGATTTTTTGGATGGGTAGAGGCGGAGAGCAAAATGACGATAAGTTAGAAAAATGGAAGACAATGATTATTTTTAAACTATTAGGGCAAAATCGTTAAAATGACCAAATCACAGGGAGTAAAATGAAAGTTAACTCTATATTTAATATTCAATGAAATCACCATGGCATGGGCATGTGATGGCAACAAATACAAGAGTTTAACTTACTTTTTTCTTAAAGGTATTAAACGATAATATAATTTTCTTATCAACTTGTGATACTTCATGAGTAAGATATTATTGGGTACGTTTGTTTTATTTGTCTGAATTTTTGTATGTGTGCTTATTATTACTATCAGTTACCTGGATGGCAAGCAGCCCATGTAGCTTCTTGGGCATTAATCTACCCTCAATACACTCATCTGGATTATACAAATTGAGTTCCTTGAGCTCCACGTCTGCTACAGCTTCAGTGAAGTCAACTCCTCGGTTGTTGCAGCGAATTTGGTTCTCTCCCGAAGCCGCATTCCATAGGATCTCGCCGGCAAGGGGGTAGTAGAGTGCAAGTGCTCGAGATAAGGAGTCTTTGAGGGCGTCTAGTATGGTAGCAAAACTGCCATGTGAGGGTTTCTTATAGCAAAAGAAAGAGCCAACATCAAAAGGAGGCACAAGCAAGTCTAGGTTGGTAAAGGGTAACCAGTGGTCATTGCATGGTTCATCTGCATGCACCACTACTTTCTCAATCACATTCACTGAGAAACTCTTGCCTCTAATAATGCCCATGTATATCTTTTTAGAGAGAGAGAGATATGTGTATATTTCTTTTAGAGAGAGAAAGAAGAGTGTTGTAGGTTGATGTACCAAATGGTAGGTATATATAGTGTCATAGTGATCAAGTTTTGTTGCACGTTTCATTTTAGTTGGATGTTCGCCATCATCATTTCGAATCTTTCTTTCATTATATGTACAAAACTAAAGGTACAAGCATAAATGTTATTAATTATTAAAAGTAGTACTTTATCATATTAAATATTATTTTCTTTACTTTGACTGATGTTTAAGCAAATTTTCACACTTGTACCTGATAATTCGATTCACACTAAGGTGATGTTTATTTTAACAAAAAAAACAGCTTTCCCTGATAATTCGATTCACACTAAGGTGATGTTTATTTAAAAAAAAAACAGCTTTCTGGCCTTTTATGTTTGCGTCGAGCAGACTATGCACAGACCTTTGGGTCTGAAGACTGTTTGTTTTCTCTAAAACGTTTCATTAAAAAAAAGGTCTGCACGTCCTCTTTTTGGTGGAGATGTGGGTCAAGCTTTTTTTACCTCTTCCTGTCCTTTTTTTGGCAGATATCACAAACGCATACAAAAACCCTAGAGCTCCTTCTCTATCTCCTCCACCTCCTCACCTCCTCACCTCCACTCCAGCCGTCGCCGCCGCCTCCCTCCTCTCCGCTGTCGCCTCCTCCTCCCTCCTCCACGCCGCTGCTGCCACCACCTTCTCCCTCCTCCCCACCGCCGCTCATCTTCCTCATCGCCGCCGCAATGCGACCCCGCTCCCCCGTCCTCCCCTTCCCCGCCGGCGCTGCAACTCGAGAGTTCCTTCTCTGACCGTAATCCACAGGTATGTTAATTTTTTGCTCCTGAATTGTTTTTTTAATGTTAGTTCTTAATTGAATTTTTTCTTTTGATTATGTTAATTTTTTGGTGTTTTTGTTCTGATTTTTGCTTATGATTATGTTATTTTATTTTATTTTATGGTTATGTTAATTTTTGCTTATGATTATGTTATAATGAAATTGTTGGTGGTTATATTCTGATTTTTGCTTATGATTATGTTAATTTTTTGTGATTATTATTTAAGTTTGAATGTTGAAAAACTCTTTTAAATTTAATAAATCAGTTTATTTATATCTCAGTTTATTTTAGCAGCTTGCAAAAGTTAAAAAACAAACAGTTTTCTTTTTGCAGACTACAGAGGTTTTGTCCACCTCTTCTGCTACAGATGTGGACCGCAGACTGCATAAGTTTTACTTCTGAAAAAACAAACAACACCTAAAACTTCCTTTGTTTATTTATAACACTACTTGAAAACTCTCCTTTGGACTTTGACAATAATAATCCGACAAAACTAATTTCGTAGGAAAAAATGCAGTTGAAACTTTCTGAAACACAACAGTGATTGGTTAACGTTGTTAAAAATGATTTCGGTATTAATTTTTTGGTTGAAAGGGGTCTGAATTTCCCGAGCATTGTTAAGGTTTTTAGTTTTGTCGCTATAGCATCACTAACTTAGGGGTTTCTACCTCGTCTCATGTCAGAAACTTGTAGCTATTTTCAATGCATTTTTCCCTGGGATAAATTCATATATGTCTAGAAAATTGCCCTTTTCTTGCGGTGCAAAACTTTGATTAACTCTATAACATACATACATATCAAGCCAACATGTACCGCTAGAAAAGGGCAATTTCCTAGGCATTTTTTTGAACTTTGACTTTCATTAACACAACACACACCTGCCAAAAAATAGCAGGCGCAGCCAAAACCAAAACAACTTATTAAGCCAACATGTACATCGGGTATTTACACCAATCGCTCCATTTAGACAACTTAAATCTAGACCTATGTTTCAACCATAAAAAACCAAAAGACATGATATCACTACGAAAACAATCAAAAGTGCACAACCTAATATTAAACACCTTCTCGTTTCCCCCATTCCAAAGACAACAACATGCAACGATAATTATTCCATGCACCAGATCTGCCTATTTAGATCCCAACCGACTCTTTATGCATCTTTATTAGGTCTCGAAAGCTAAGAATGATAAAAGGTGGGCATTTGCACCATGAGCTGATGAAGTCCCACACACTAGAAGCCACCACATGTCACATCCCAACCGATGAAAGAAACATCAGAGTGAGACGAAAACGAGATTGCAAGAGACTTCATAATAATATTTGTGACAATATTTAATAAGTCAAAATTGTCACACCCCGACCACGTAGAACATACAAAACGTGGCGGAAACGTCGGGGAGTGTTGTAACAGAATCAATTGTTTCAAATCCATGGCAATTGAAGTTTTGTTTTATTGATCAAATATGAAAGTATACATTGTTTAAACAAGAACCAAAGAGTACATAACATGAATTAACTAGTTCTTGTCTCGTTTTAAGTCACTAAGGCACAGGTCCGCCTAAGTATGTCTTGATAAGTCCTATGCATCATCTTCTGAGAACACATGTGAAAATAGGTACGTCAGCATAAAAATGCCTGTGAGATATATTGGTTTTGTGAAAACAGAATTCATGACTTATGTTTGAGAAAATGTTTAGTCATGAACCTTGTAATTTGCTTTGTCTTGTAAATCATTTGAAAAACGATAAGATCAGATGATATGTATAAATAAGAGAACACTGTATGGTTAAACGGATAACCATGTAAAATGAGTTTGTATAAGATAAGTCGTTTGTAAAACAATGTCTCCTGAAAAGTGTGTTATTTGTATAAAATGTCATATGTCTCAAATTGAAATGATTCAAATAACGCTACGATATGTAATACCATACAAACACTTATATATAGGAAGTACCAGTGGCGTATCCACCATGCTTGTATCATATTACACACGCCTCGTTACTTAATCACTTACTCAAACCAAACCATCGAGATGAAGTGTTTAACAATTGTAGAAATGTTCATGTATAGTCAAACGTCTATTGTCAAATGTAAATCATGTCAACGGATACAACTGGTTCACACGGTTCAATGGTTACAAACGGTTCATATAATCAAACGGGTTTAGACGGTTCACATAGTCAAATGGTCACAACGGTTCAAAATGTAGCATAATGTGTTCATATGCTGGATGAGCATATGCAACAGAAATGCAATGTAAAACAGTGTACTAAGTACGCACACAATGGGCATACATAACATGTAATGTAAAGCAATGTACTAAGTACGCACACAATGGGCATACATAGCATGTAATGTAAAGCAATGTACTAAGTACGCACACAATGGGCATACATAGCATGTAATGTAAAGCAATGTACTAAGTACGCACACAATGGGCATACATAGCATGAACACAATGAAATCATGTACTATATATGTACTATCGAACATAGCAAGTATATGATGTGGAAACCGGAAAGCATGAAAGTAACAAGTAGGCACATGCGTTTCACCCCAAAATAGTTTGGAAAACAGTAAAAGAGGGGTTCAATGTACTCACCTGAGATTGCTTTGAATTCCTTCTATAATAACCAGATAATGCTAGAGATCACGGAATATCAAACGGCACCTAATAGGTAGCTATATTAATATACCGGACCAAAATTGGAAGGATCTGATAGTATGCGGGTTCGTAAACCAAACGAGTATGGAGACTCGTGAAATATGGTTTAACAAAGCCTACATACTAAAATGAAACCTAACCTAAGTGCTTACGATCCATTACGACCCGTTTAGGTAGCTTATACTACCTTAACGCGTCGTTCGCGTAGAACGCGTTTGGAACGCCTAACATCGTGACCACAAGGTATAACCTCGGAAGGTTATAGCTATGGTCACCTAATGTGTTTGGTCGGATCCTAATGATCGACCAAATGGGTCGGGTTCGAAAGTATAAGCGATGGTTTAGATCGCTTACCTTACGACCCTATATAAGCACTATACTAAAAGTGACGAGCTAAACATGTTAGAACATGCTTAACTAAGTTTAGAAAACAGGTTTGGCATCAAAACAAACGGCTTTGATGCTCACGAGTAGTTTGGTTACAAAATACGCAAGAATGCGCTTTTTGGCCGAAACTACGACTCGTAACTGAGCCTTGTTAACGTGGTAATCAGTAGGTATAGTCGCCATGGACTATAACCATCGTGATCACGCTCACGTTATGAAGTTCCAACGAACTTCGTGTTGACCATAAGCTGGCCAACGCAGAAAGTCAAACAAAGTTTGACTTTAGCACTAGAAAGCGATTAAAAGAACGAAAGAACACTTACGAAGGGTCCCCGAATGCTAATCTAGATCAAAATGGCTCAGGTATGAAACAAAGGTTCCAACTTAGAGCTTTTGATCAGATTTTTGTGGGTTTTAACCAAAGGGGGGGGGGGTATTTATAGGAAAAGTAAAGCCGTTAGGATTGTTTCTTGAATATCGTGCCACGATCTTATGCGTACACTTGTCGCAAAGTTGTGGTGGCTCAAATTGACCCTAACTCTTCAGATGGTGAAAGGGCATTGCCCTTTGGGATGTTTGAAAGGCCAATCTTATCCAGAAAACAAAGTTTCTGTTACTGAAGGGGCCATGCGGCCCGCATCAGGATTAGACAAAACTCAGGTGGGCCGCCTGGGCCTGTCTGATCTGCACATACTTTCAGAAATGACAGTTTTGGTCCCTGTTGCGTATTTAAGCCATTTCCGACACTTCTAAGGCCCGTAAAGCCAACTTTAAGGCCCTAAAATGATGCCTAAACATTGTGGACATGAAACATGCTCAAAAATATGCCGGATGTTGGTTCGTTTGGCCGTACGATCGCGATGTTCGCTTAATTACGACGAAATGCGCATAAGCGCGAAAGACGATCCAAATGACGCGACGAACGGATTTTTATCATGCCAAACACTAAGGCATAATATAAGGATGCTTAAATAAATTTTTGGATATCCAGATGTATTCAGAACGTAAGTTATGCGCGAAAGTGCAAACTTATGCACTTTTTGACACTTTTAGTCCCTGAATGATTCAAAAGTTTGTTTTAGCATACCAAACCCTTCAAAGCCTATTTCTAAGCTATGTAAAGGATATTTATGGTATGTTTAACTTATGGACATGTTCCGGAATGTTCGTTACAGTTCAAATTGGCATACTTTCGCAGTTTGTCAAGTTTAGTCCCTGTAAGCGAATTAACTTGTTTTTGCCATACCAAAGCCTTCAAAACTTATTTCTAAATTATGTGAAGGTTATTTAAGGTATGTTAAATATATGATGGTGTTCCGGAGTATTTGTCGCATTAAACGGAGTATGTTTACGCACCAGTTTGCGTATAATTCTCCAGAAAGCGTTGTAAAGTTTGAAATTGAACAAGAACTGATATGTGCAAAAGATACACATATTTATACAAGATCCCAAGTATGAAATACAATATTTCATTGGCTTGGTATTTGTTTGATGGTCGCGGTGGCACAGGTGTCACAGTCTCCCCTACTTTAGGAAATTTCGTCCCGAAATTTATTCGTAGGAGTCTATTTGCGACTCTGCCAAATAACCATCAGTGATATGCAAAGCAATATCCTGTCATTTCCTTGAGGTCGTTCTTCGGAAACGAAAATGAACAGACGGAGTCATTTTCAATGGTTGCTTCATCAGAAATGGAAATGAAGGATTACACAACGGATATTGATTTTCTCAACGGATAAATCTTTAGAAACGAAAATGCACTAACGGAGTCATTTTCAACGGTTGCTCCCTCAGAGTTGGAAATGAAAGATTTACACAACCGATATTGATTTCCTCAACGGATAAATCTTCAGAAATGAAAATGAACTAACGGAGTCATTTTCAACGGTTGCTTCATCAGAGTTGGAAATGAAGGATTACACAACGGATAATCATTTCCCCAACGGATAATTCTTCAGAAACGAAAATGAACTAACGGAGTCATTTTCAACGGTTGCTTCATCAGAGTTGGAAATGAAGGATTACTCAACGGATATTCATTTCCCCAACGGATAATTCTTCAGAAACGAAAATGAACTAACGGAGTCATTTTCAACGGTTGCTTCATCAGAGTTGGAAATGAAGGATTACACAACGGATATTCATTTCCCCAACGGATAATTCTTCAGAAACGAAAATGAACTAACGGAGTCATTTTCAACGGTTGCTTCATCAGAGTTGGAAAATGAACAGGGTTAACTCTAGACACATGACAGAACTTGCTGTGATTTCTGTGCACTAAATTCCATAATTATGTACGCATCCATAATTACGTAATCCCTTGCACAGTCCGCACAGTTTGTTTTGTAATGTTTTGGGGAAGGATATCAAACTTGTGATGAGGGTGACTAGACTTCCATCGGGTCCTTTTAATTAGATCGACAGGGGATCCTCTTAGTTAGGCCACCAAGGAGTCCTTTCAGCTATATCATCACATGATATCCCTAACCAGATTTTTGGATCAATCTGTTTAACTAGACCACCCAAGGGGTCTAGTTATGAAGTAGTACTTTATAATCCGAGGGACTTAACTGTAACGTAGAAGTCCATTGAGGATTTTAAGTAATACCTTTGGGTATCCTACGATGAATCTCTTGTACAAGGATATGTAAGATTCTACGAGGATTTGGATAGCATAATTTGGATCACACACAACACATAAGGGAACACAAAAACACAAAGTCACATAATTGTTTAACTTGATTATACTTTGTTATTAACTTGTTATTGATTGAATACGGATATGGAAACCAATTGACGGGTCTCAATGTTCACGGGAATCTATCTGAGAAGATAGAAAGATCTCCCAAAATTCGATTTTTGATTACAAGGAATTATCACATTCGAATTTAGGTATACAACAATTAAGGACTTACGGGAAATCCTTAGGTACCCTATTAAGGATTTATAGTGGTACTTTGGGTATTCGTCATGTGTTGTAACTTGCGCCTTGTACTTCGTTTTTCTTAGAAGAAACGGGTACTTAGGAATTACGTGGAAGACGCAAGAGATCATAGAATGGGAGATTTTTGGGGGTAGCTTGTTCTTCAAGGAATACGGTTCCTTGATTGTCGGTATCGTAAGGGATATGTCGTCTATACGTGCAACCACAGAAATACATTGTAATGTAAATAAAAGATTTATTTATAAACAACGATAACAACTGTTTCTTGGATCTTGACAACAAAAGAAAATAATACATAAGACGTGATTATTTCTAAACGATGTTGTCTTCTAGTCAGTCAGATGCTTATCCCTGTGCTGGATTTGCATTAGCAAGCCTTGGGCAATTTCTTCGGAAATGACCCATCTCGCCACAATTGAAACAAGAGCCTGGTAGAAAACGACCTTGAGCAGGATTGTTGCCAGCTTGGTTTGGCGTACCTGCAGCTGGGCAGACTCTTGCTGTGTGGCCTATAAGCCCACAAGTTTGGCATTTGCGGCACTGTACGTTGGCGTGATGATGGAGGCTACATTGGTTGCACAAGGGTGCTGTTCCATTGTATGGTTTTCTAGCAGGGGGTTGAGCTGGTTGGTTGTGGACGGCTTGACCATTGTGAGCGACCACGGCGAAGTTCTGAGAAGCCTTCCGCTTCTTTGACTTCTTAGGGGATTCAGTCTGTTCATCCATGGTCTTTGATTCCTCGATTGGGTTCGATTCCCCGACCAGTTTCTTGTCACCTTTTCGAAGAAGTTTACCTTTCCTGATCTTTGATTCAGTCAAGGTTGCAGATAGCTCAATGGCCTGTCTGACTGTAGTAGGGTTGCTACCAGTCACAACGTCTTGTATTGAGTCAGGGAGGCCATCAATGTACTTTTCGATTGCCTTATCCAAAGGTGTAACCATATCCGGGCATAACAAACTTAATTCCTCATAACGATCCGTGTAGGCTCGATGCTCACCGCTAATTTGCTTAAGATCGTCGAACTCCGTTTCCAAGGCCCTGATCTCGTGACGAGGACATAATTCCTTCATCATCAGAGCTCGAAGCTCTTGCCATGTTTGAGCCAGTGCCACATCGGCAGCCCTATCTCTCATCACACCATTCCACCATGTCAAAGCTCGTTTCTCAAAGACGCTAGATGCGAATTCTACCTTTCGCTCGTTTGGACATTGAACATGTCTGAAGGTGTTCTCTAAACTCTCGAACCATTGCAGAAGTGCAGTCGCTCCTTGAGACCCAGAAAACTTTTATGGCTTAGACGAGTTGAACGTCTTGAAGTTGCAGGGGGCATTATTGTTGTTGTTGGCTTGGTTCCATTGAGCAAAGAGGTTTGGGAATTGAGCAGCCATTTGCTGCGCAATGATCTCTGCCAGTTCCGCAGTCGCTATCTGGTTTTCGCGTCGAGGAGGCATTCTAAATGAGAGACAAGAAAGAAAACAAATGAAATGGCATTGGGTAAGAATAGGATGTTACAATTACTGATCATAATCATGGTTGATGGTCATTTGTTTGAACCACGAAGCAAACAAACAATACCAAGGCTGAATCAAAGCAAATAGATCCTCATAGTGTATCGCGAAGACATGCTCGCCTATAAGTGGACACTCACCCCAAGAGTTCCCAGGTAAGAGTGACTGGTCCGATTATGTGGATTTGTGCGAACACTCTAACCTTAGACAGAAAACCCAGGGTACAGGCATTCACTCTTCCAGTTTGCACGTGTTCACACTATTTAGGACCCAAAACTTTGACGAGAGTTTTGAAAATTCAAAGGGGTTCAAAACCTTATAACGGAGGGTTCAAAACCTAGTAATCAATCATCCTAGAACAGATGATTAGTTTTCAAAGCGGTTTTGAATTTTATGTTCTTGTTGTGGTCGTCGCCTAAGGATAGGTGACGGTATTGTTTTGTGACTAAACGCAAGTAAACTCGCGTTAGGGTCCTAGGAAGGTTATAGACTAGGTCAAAGCATTACTAATAACCTAATTCCCTATAACCATTGGCTCTGATACCAACTTTTCTGTCACACCCCGACCACGTAGAACATACAAAACGTGGCAGAAACGTCGGGTCCGCCTAAGTATGTCTTGATAAGTCCTATGCATCATCTCCTGAGAACACATGTGAAAATAGGTATGTCAGCAAAAAAATGCCTGTGAGATACATTGGTTTTGTGAAAACGGAATTCATGACTTATGTTTGAGAAAATGTTTAGTCATGAACCTTGTAATTTGCTTTGTCTTGTAAATCATTTGAAAAACGATAAGATCAGATGATATGTATAAATAAGAGAACACTGTATGGTTAAACGGATAACCATGTAAAATGAGTTTGTATAAGATAAGTCGTTTGTAAAACAATGTCTCGTGAAAAGTGTGTTATTTGTATAAAATGTCATATGTCTCAAATTGAAATGATTCAAATAACGCTACGATATGTAATACCATACAAACACTTATATATAGGAAGTACCAGCGGCGTATCCACCATGCTTGTATCATATTACACACGCCTCGTTACTTAATCACTTACTCAAACCAAACCATCGAGATGAAGTGTTTAACAATTGTAGAAATGTTCATGTATAGTCAAACGTCTATTGTCAAATGTAAATCATGTCAACGGATACAACTGGTTCACACGGTTCAATGGTTACAAACGGTTCATATAATCAAACGGGTTTAGACGGTTCACATAGTCAAATGGTCACAACGGTTCAAAATGTAGCATAATGTGTTCATATGCTGGATGAGCATATGCAACAGAAATGCAATGTAAAACAGTGTACTAAGTACGCACACAATGGGCATACATAGCATGTAATGTAAAGCAATGTACTAAGTACGTAAACAATGGGCATACATAGCATGTAATGTAAAGCAATGTACTAAGTACGCACACAATGGGCATACATAGCATGAAATGTAATGTAAAGCAATGTACTAAGTACGCACACAATGGGCATACATAGCATGAACACAATGAAATCATGTACTATATATGTACTATCGAACATAGCAAGTATATGATGTGGAAACCGGAAAGCATGAAAGTAACAAGTAGGCACATGCGTTTCACCCCAAAACAGTTTGGAAAACAGTAAAAGAGGGGTTCAATGTACTCATCTGAGATTGCTTTGAATTCCTTCTATAATAACCAGATAATGCTAGAGATCACGGAATATCAAACGGCACGTAATAGGTAGCTATATTAATATACCGGACCAAAATTGGAAGGATCTGATAGTATGCGGGTTCGTAAACCAAACGAGTATGGAGACTCGTGAAATATGGTTTAACAAAGCCTACATACTAAAATGAAACCTAACCTAAGTGCTTACGATCCATTACGACCCGTTTAGGTAGCTTATACTACCTTAACGCGTCGTTCGTGTAGAACGCGTTTGGAACGCCTAACATCGTGACCACAAGGTATAACCTCGGAAGGTTATAGCTATGGTCACCTAATGTGTTTGGTCGGATCCTAATGATCGACCAAATGGGTCGGGTTCGAAAGTATAAGCGATGGTTTAGATCGCTTACCTTACGACCCTATATAAGCACTATACTAAAAGTGACGAGCTAAGCATGTTAGAACATGCTTAACTAAGTTTAGAAAACAGGTTTGGCATCAAAACAAACGGCTTTGATGCTCACGAGTAGTTTGGTTACAAAATACGCAAGAATGCGCATTTTGGCCGAAACTACGACTCGTCACTGAGCCTTGTTAACGTGGTAATCAGTAGGTATAGTCGCCATGGACTATAACCATCGTGATCACGCTCACGTTATGAAGTTCCAACGAACTTCGTGTTGACCATAAGCTGGCCAACGCAGAAAGTCAAACAAAGTTTGACTTTAGCACTAGAAAGCGATTAAAAGAACGAAAGAACACTTACGAAGGGTCCCCGAATGCTAATCTAGATCAAAATGGCTCAGGTATGAAACAAAGGTTCCAACTTAGAGCTTTTGATCAGATTTTTGTGGGTTTTAACCAAAGGGGGGGGGGGTATTTATAGGAAAAGTAAAGCCGTTAGGATTGTTTCTTGAATATCGTGCCACGATCTTATGCGTACACTTGTCGCAAAGTTGTGGTGGCTCAAATTGACCCTAACTCTTCAGATGGTGAAAGGGCATTGCCCTTTGGGATGTTTGAAAGGCCAATCTTATCCAGAAAACAAAGTTTCTGTTACTGAAGGGGCCATGCGGCCCGCATCAGGATTAGACAAAACTCAGGCGGGCCGCCTGGGCCTGTCTGATCTGCACATACTTTCAGAAATGGCAGTTTTGGTCCCTGTTGCGTATTTAAGCCATTTCCGACACTTCTAAGGCCCGTAAAGCCAACTTTAAGGCCCTAAAATGATGCCTAAACATTGTGGACATGAAACATGCTCAAAAATATGCCGGATGTTGGTTCGTTTGGCCGTACGATCGCGATGTTCGCTTAATTACGACGAAATGCGCATAAGCGCGAAAGACGATCCAAATGACGCGACGAACGGATTTTTCTCATGCCAAACACTAAGGCATAATATAAGGATGCTTAAATAAATTTTTGGATGTCCGGATGTATTCAGAACGTAAGTTATGCGCGAAAGTGCAAACTTATGCACTTTTTGACACTTTTAGTCCCTGAATGATTCAAAAGTTTGTTTTAGCATACCAAACCATTCAAAGCCTATTTCTAAGCTATGTAAAGGATATTTATGGTATGTTTAACTTATGGACATGTTCCGAAATGTTCGTTACAGTTCAAATTGGCATACTTTCGCAGTTTGTCAAGTTTAGTCCCTGTAAGCGAATTAACTTGTTTTTGCCATACCAAAGCCTTCAAAACTTATTTCTAAGTTATGTGAAGGTTATTTAAGGTATGTTAAATATATGATGGTGTTCCGGAGTATTTGTCGCATTAAACGGAGTATGTTTACGCACCAGTTTGCGTATAGTTCTCCAGAAAGCGTTGTAAAGTTTGAAATTGAACAAGAACTGATATGTGCAAAAGATACACATATTTATACAAGATCCCAAGTATGAAATACAAAATTTCATTGGCTTGGTATTTGTTTGATGGTCGCGGTGGCACAGGTGTCACAAAAATTTCATTGATACTAGAATGATGATACATTGTCTTGAAAGGAAGGTACAACAAGTAACAATAACGAAACAACAAGGAACAAAGTACAAAATTTTAAATCTAGGTGTGCTTCTAATCCACCCTAAATATATTTCTTCATCGGCATCAACTAGTTTCCTGCAACATGTATTAATAATGATCAACAAAAAGTTGGCGAGTATACAAGTTTTATTACATAGCATAATAGTGTAAAAGTTGCCTCATATCCAAATGGTAATTTTCATATGTTACTATCATATGTGTTATCTATATGCCAAACCCAAGTTTAACGCAATCGTGCATACCATTGTAGCCGAAACGACAAGGTTGTAAAATAGTTTACCTAACAATACCACAAGAATACGGGCGATGCATTAATCCATAGCGCTATAATTGTTAAGGTATACTAGCAAATTTAATGAGCATATAGGCAGAAGTAGGGGTGCAAATGACGCGAGCTAACGAGCCGAACTTTATCAAGCCCGAGCTGAGCTTGAGCCTCAAAACAAAGCTCGTTTGTTTATCGAGCCCGAGCTCGAGCCTCACATGTGAAGCTCGTTAGGCTCGTCGAGCCTTAGTGTAAACGAGCCGAGTCGAGCCGAGCTTATTTAAACTAACAAAGCCCATTTGTTTATCGAGCCCGAGCTCGAGCCTCACATGTGAAGCTCGTTAGGCTCGTCGAGCCTTAGTGTAAACGAGCCGAGTCGAGCCGAGCTTATTTAAACTTGTTTACAAGCCGACCTCGAACCTAAAAATAAACTTATTTAGTAAACGAGCCCGAGCCCGAGCTTTACTTATCGAGCTTGCAATCCTAAAAAGTCTATTATTTATATTATTTTTATTTAATATACTAATTAATAGATAATAAACGAGCCAGGCTCGAGCTTGATAAAATACAAACGAGCCGAGCTCGAGCTTTGAAAACAAAGCTCGAATCGAGCCAAGCTCGAGCCCGAGCTCTCATAAGTTAATCGAGCTCGAGCTCGAGCCTGGCCGAGCTCGGGCTCGGCTCGGCTCGTTTGCACCCCTAGGCAGAAGTATACATAGCATGCAATAACAAGAATAATACAAGTATCATGTTTAACGGATATAGTGGGATTATAACAAGTTTAATCGTGATTTCGTGATTTATATAAAGTGTACATGTTGCACCCAAAGTGTATAAAACGGAACAATGGGATCGAGTATACTCACGGTTTTGCGTATAAATCCCGCGTACGTGAGTTGAAGCGTTGGAGAGTCAAGAACATCGAAGTTACCCTACATTAGGGAAACGGAGGTGTGTAAGTATTTGGATTCGGTAGAGGGTTCGGATTCGGAATTTTAAGTATAAAAAAAACATAAATACGCGAAAGTATATCTTGTCTATATACTTGTTTTTGACACTAAGTTTTAAGTGATTTCATAGGTCCTAATTTGCCCATTAGAATCAAAACCGAGGAGTTTAGAATGAAGATAAAATAACCTATGTTCATGACATATAACCATAATCTGGTTATCATCAAGAATTCGGTTAATATATATTTATATTAGAGAAAAATGCCCGGATAGTCCCTGTGGTTTGCCCATTTTTCACCTTTAGTCCCTAACTTTTTAAAATTACAGTTATAGCCCCTAACTTTTGCAATTTCGTTCCCGGATAGTCCTTGACGCAAATGAAGGTTAGTTTTCTCAGTTAAGTTGCGTGAAATGACAAAATTACCCTTAATATTAATATAAATAATTTAAACAATAAACTAATTATAAATTCATATGAGTCCCACCCAACCCATCACCCAATCAACACCCTCCAATCATGTTTTTGGGACCCACCACCACCACCATCACTTTATCTCTCTAAAACTCAACCATACCAGCATCATTTTATCTCTCTAAAACTCAACCATCTTCTCACGACATACAATAAATAATGTGTAAATTCAACTACTCATAAATGAACAAAACCAGATCTTTAAACAACAAACGTAGCAGGTACCGAAGCTTTAGTCGGTGATGAGGTAGGCACGGTGGTAACAGTCGCCGGGTTTCCGGATCTGAACCACCTTCGATTTCCGGCGTGAACCTGTAACTTTGTTTTTTCCAGCAAGTTGCAAGTCGGTACTTCAGTTGAGTTAGAAACTTCAAATAAAAAACTTGAAAATTTGAAAAGAGGTTACAAAGTTCAACTGGGGCTGTCTTTTGAGTTATCACGGGCAGTTGAAGAATAGTTGGCTACGAAACTGATCAGATTCGTCTTCAATTTTTTTTTTGGTAAGAATGAGTTTATAATTGATATTTAACCGATTTAAAGAGTGAAAAATTAATTTCGCCCAAGTGAGAAGAGTGTGAAGATGGCGATGGTTATGAAAAGATTCATTTTTTACTGTTGGATTTTGTTAGGGATGAGGAGTATGGCAGAGCAGTGGTGGTGGAAGGGGATGGTGACGGTGGAGGTGATGCAACAATTGGCAGGTGGGTGGTGGTGTGGTGGTGAAAGGTGGAGATGGGGTGAAAGTGGGGAAGATGAAGTGGTTTTATTTTTATTTTTTTAACAGTAGGGATATTTTGGTCATTTCACATCCAATTAACACCAAAAACTAACCCATATCCTCGCCAGGGACTATTCGGGAACGAAATTGAAAAAGTTGAGGACTATAGCTGTAATTTTAGAAAGCTAGGGACTAAAAGTGAAAAATGAGCAAACCACAGGGACTATCCGAGCATTTTTCTCTTTATATTATATAGTATATAGTTTATATTGTTGGTCCATCATGTAGTATCATGATGTCATATAAGTCAAGCATGGAGGTATGAATAACCTCATTGTAAGATTCACCAAAGCACAAGGTTTATCAACATAGTTGATAAATCCGGTTGGTCATAAATAGTAAAAATGTAGACTAACTAATTTCATCAAGTAGCCAAGTAAGATCAACCCAGGGTTTCATACCCATCATGGAAAATGTTGGAGATGCGGCAGGGTTGTGTTACTTTAGGTCTAGGAAACTACTTGGAATAATGTGGTAAAACATCAAGTGAGGTGGTGGAACAAGTTTGAAAATCCAAGGCTTCCATAGTCCACACCTTCACCAAAACGCAAGTCTCACCATATAAACTATGGTGAGCTTGGATGGTCTCAACTGTCGCAACCCCCGATCCCTAATCCTCGGGAACGGGCGGCCGCGAGCCAGTTTCGGTGGTATCGCGTTATTGTATAATTTGGCAGCGGAATTTTCATCAGGACCGTAGTTAGGAAATATTTTATCAGAGTAAAATACCACATTTTATATAAATAACACATTGGGATAAAACCCAAGTTTTCATTACAAACTAATTTATAGGGATAAATCCCATTTTATTTAAATAAATGCCTTCTTTTATTTAGGTAACTTTTATAGCCACTATCAGTGCTGTCCAGCTGGCTTCTAGTTGGCTTTCACATTGTGTTACCTGAAACACGTTTTAAAAACATTTGTCAGTGGGAAATACTGGTGAGTGAGTCCCAATTTAATCAAGAAAAGTTTTATTAATTTAAACAGTATTGAGAGCGATGATAATGTTTATATCTACACAATTATTTAGGTAACTTTTATAGCCACTATCAGTGCTGTCCAGCTGGCTTCTAATTGGCTTTCACATTGTGTTACCTGAAACACGTTTTAAAAACATTTGTCAGTGGGAAATACTGGTGAGTGAGTCCCAATTTAATCAAGAAAAGTTTTATTAATTTAAACAGTATTGAGAGCGATGACAATGTTTATATCTACACAATTACTCATTCAGTACTTGCCACTCGACCGGATCTGTGGCTATGGTCATATCACACATTGGCTAACCCGTTGTTCAATTGTGAAGATTATCAAGTAATGTATACAAAACCCCATAATACCGGCAGTAATTGAAGAATTACAAAGACTCAATCACTGCTAAATTGCATTGTAAAATATTTAAGGTTTTGTAAAAACATTTTACAAAAAGGAGATTACTCACATTGCTGTCTTAGGGTTTTCAGTAAGGATTTCCTGGGAATAATATATAAATTACACAATGCACGTGTGTTAGTATAATAACCCATTTTAACATTAGTAATACCCTCCCCGAGACGGCATTCCAATGACTACGTCGGGCAGAACCATGACAGCCGTTACGGAACCCTAGATCAATCGGGCAGAGTATCTAATACGTCTCCAGGGGTTATGATACTTACATCGTTGCAGAACCTCGCTATTTAGGGGGTATAATACCCGCGTATAAAGCCTAATATTCAGAATTTGAGATTTGAGAAACGATTGTGAGCGAATTCGACTGAGATCCGATGGCCTCTATTTATAGTTGCTGAGTCTGGTCCTCACGCGACCCGCGTAACACAAGCAAAGGGCCTTCGCGCCCCGCGTTGACTCCGGTCAACTGCGTAGCTTAGCTGGGTCATCAACTAGCTTGTCAGGGTGTTGGGCCACGTGGCGGCCCAGGGCCGTGCCAGATTTTGGGACCCTCGCGGCCCGCGTTAACTAATCGAAAATCTTACGCGTCCGCATCTTCACAGACATGTCTATTTCACCGAGCCCGCGGCCCGCCTAAGCTAAAGAAATCAACGAAATCAGGATTAAACCTCTATACCGCCCGCGTAAGGTTGAGGTGGGTTCTACGCGGCCCGCCTCAGCTTAAATAAACTTGTTTTTAATTTATTTTTAATGCTATATTGTATTTCGGGCTGGGTTTTCACATATGGGATGTATTTAAAGACATGTTGGGATATTTTAAAATATATTAGAGTGTCGGGAAATAATCGAGGGTGTCAGTTTAGCTAGGATTGTTACATCCTCCGCACCTTATTTTAGAGCTCGTCCTCGAGATCTACTGGAACAAATGCGGATATTTCTTTTGCATTTCAGATTCAAGCTCCCATGTGTACTCAGGTCCTCTTTTGGAGTCCCACTTTACTTTGACTAGAACTAATCTCTTATGCTTGAGATTCTTAATTTTCATATCTTCAATCTGTAGAGGCCTTTCTACAAATTTGAGTTGTTCATTTACCTCTATATCCTTAAGAGGCACTACGAGTGATTCATTAGCTAGACACTTTTTGAGATTAGATACATGCAACACATCATGTATTCCTACAATTTCCTCTGGCAGTTGTAGCTGATAGGCTACAGGTCCTATGCTTTTAATAATCTCAAAAGGTCCAACATACATGGGACTTAGCTTTCTTCGTTTGATGAATCTGACTACTCCTTTCCAAGGAGAGACTTTTAACAATACTTTATCACCTACCTGGAATTCTAATGGCTTACGTCGGTTATCAGCATAGCTCTTCTGTCGATCACGTGCTACTTTTAGTCGTTCTTTGACTTGAATGATCTTATCGGTTGTCTCCTGTACTATCTCAGGTCCAGATAGTTGCTTTTCCCCATTTTCTGCCCAACAGACTGGGGTTCTACACTTTCGTCCATAAAGTGCTTCGAATGGTGCAGCATTGATACTTATGTGATAACTATTATTATAAGAAAATTCTATTAAAGGTAAGTGATCGTCCCAATTACCTCCGAATCAATTACACAAGCTCTAAGCATGTCTTCCATTGTCTGAATTGTCCTTTCACTTTGTCCGTCCGTTTGAGGATGATAAGCAGTGCTTAGATTTAGCTTGGTTCCCATTGCTTTTTGGAAACTTGCCCAAAAATGAGAGGTAAAACGGCTATCCATATCAGAAACAAGTGATAAAGGTATTCAATGTAATGAAACAATTTCATTTACATACAATTTGGCTAATTGTTCCATACTAAAAGTTTCTTTCATTGGTAGAAAATGGGCTGACTTAGTTAACCTATCTACAATCACCCAAATTGCATCATTACCTTTTCTTGTTTTGGGTAACTTGGTAACAAAATCCATTGTTATCAATTCCCATTTCCAAACTGGCATTTCTAACTGTTGCAACAATCCTGAGGGTTTCTGATGTTCAGCTTTAACTTGAGAACAAGTTAAACATTTAGAAACATAAACTGTTATATCCTTTTTCATTCCTATCCACTAGAAATTTTTCCTTAAATCCTGGTACATTTTATCACTTCTTGGATGCATCGTATATTTAGACTTATGGGCTTCTTCTAATATACGGTGGCATAAATTTCCTAATTTAGGTATCCACATTCTCTTTTCATGGAATCTCCAAATTCCATCTGTTCCCTGTTCTAATTCCTTAATCATACCTTTCAATTTTTTAGTATCATCCTTGATTACTGATTCTTGTGCTTTTCTAATTTGATCATTTAAATCTACGTGCAAATTTAATTTAAGAGAACGTACCATTTTTGGCTTTTCATGATACTTTCGACTTAAAGCATCTGCCACTACATTGGCTTTTCCTTCATGATACTGGATATCACAATCGTAATCACTAAGCAATTCCATCCAACGTCTTTATCTCATATTCAACTCCTTTTGCCCGAAAACATACCTTAAACTTTTATGATCAGTGAATATGGTAAACTTACTACCATAAAGGTAATGTCTCCAAATCTTAAGGGTGAAAATTATGGCTCCTAATTCTAGATCATGGGTTGAATAATTCTCTTCATGATTCTTAAGTTGTCTAGATGCGTAAGCTATAACCTTTTGACGTTGCATTAACACACATCCATAACCTAACTTAGAAGCGTCTTATTAGATTACAAAGTCTCCAGTTCCTTCTGGTAATGCTAGTATGGGTGTATGGGTTAATCTTTGCTTAAGGATTCTAAAGGCTTCTTCTTGTTTTGATCCCCATTCAAACTTAATGGATTTACAGGTTAACTTGGTTAAGGGAATGGCTATTTTAGAAAAATCTCGAATAAACCTTCTATAATAACCGGCCAATCCTAAGAAACTTCTAACCTCAGTTGGTGATTTAGGGGTTTTCCATTTGGTAATTGCCTCGATCTTTGTTGGATCTACATGAATTCCTTCATGATCGACTAAGTGTCCAAGAAATTGTACCTGTTTTAACCAAAACTCGCATTTGGAAAACTTAGCGTAAAGCTTTTCCTTTCTTAATAGACTTAAAAGTAAGTGCAAATGCTTTGCATGATCCTCTTTATTCTTAGAGTAAATTAGAATATCATCTATAAAGACAATTATGAATTTATCCAAATATGGCTTACATATTCGGTTCATCATGTCCATAAATACGGCTGGGGCATTGGTTAGACCAAATGGCATGACAGTAAATTCATAATGACCATACCTTGTTCTGAATGCAGTTTTAGGAATGTCCTCTTCCTGTACCTTTAATTGATGATATCCTGATCTTAAATCGATTTTAGAGAAAAAACGAGCTCCTTGAAATTGATCGAACAGATCGTCGATCCTTGGTAATGGATACCGATTCTTAATCGTGACCTTGTTTAATTCACGGTAGTCAATGCACATACGCATTGATCCGTCCTTCTTTTTAACAAACAAAATCAGTGCTCCCCATGGCGATGAGCTTGGCTGTATAAATCCTTTTTCCAACAATTCGTCTAACTGTTTCTTCAGTTCCTGCATTTCGGCGGGTGCCAAACAGTAAGGTGCTTTGGCAATCGGTGCTGTCCCTGGTAGTAGATGGATTCTGAATTCAACTTCCCTGTCTGGCGGTAGTCCTGGCAATTCTTCTGGAAATACATCTGAAAACTGAGACACTACTAGAATGTCTTTTAGTTCTTTTCCTTTAGTGTTAGTGATTATAGAAATCAAATACACTATAGATCCTTTTCTTATATAACTTGCAGTTTTCATCACAGCGATGAATTTAGTGGATCTAGATGGTTTATCTCCTTTAATTGTGATCTTTTCACCCCTTGGTTACTTGAATTGACTTTTGATCACATAAAATACTGGCTTTATTAGCTATTAACCAATCCATTCCTAACACAACATCAAATCCTGCCAGATTCATTGGGTAAAGGTATGTAATAAATTTTTGATTAAAAATTTATATTCTTGCTCCCTGCAAGATTTCAGAAATCCTAACGGTTTCCCCATTTGCGGTCTCTACTGTACATTCTTGTGGTAGTTTAGTTAATGATTGATTTAGAAGTTTGCAAAACGAAGTATTAATAAAACTTTGGTTTGCACCAGAGTCAAATAATACTTTAGCAAAAATATCATTAACTAAAAACGTACTAGCTATGACATCCGGGATCATCTTGGCTTCATCTGCAGTTAGAACAAATGCTCTAGCATTTTTAGTGTTCTTGTTGTTTGCAGCTGGAGCCAATTTCGGACATTTTGGCTTGATGTGTCCTTGTTCTCCGCAATTGTAGCATATCCTGTTGTTGGCTTTCTTCCTGCAGTCTTCTTCCTTATGACCTGATATTTTGCAGAAATTGCAATATATGGAGCATCTTCCAGTGTCACACCCCAACCGATGGCGGAATCATCGGGGCGCGGCACTGAGCGAAACAGATTGTCCAGAAGTTTCCACAACAACTATAATATAAATTCAGTTTAAATGACACGTCCCATACTGTGTCCCAAATAAATAAACAAGTTATCACAGAAAGCAACTAGGCAAATAACTCCGTTCCGACAACTCAGATTTAATTATTACAGACAAATGTTTATTATTTCTAGACTCCCTAGCCTTGGTTTCATCAGCATGCGCCTAAGCATCCTAGCAACTTAAACACCTGTCACATACGTTAAAATAAAGTCAATACATTTAATGTAAAGGTGAGCATACAAGTTTGATAATAGCATATAGAGTTCGAATAGTTTACGCATAACCAGCACGTACACAGATAACAATGATGCGTGTAAATTATCGACATGGACCTATCAATACCAATGACTGCGGGTTGACTGTCCGAGACAGTTCGCAATACATGATCACCACCGTAAATCATGCAAGTAGATTGTCCTTAACAACCCCCGTGTGAACGGGTGCTGAGTCCAAACTATAGTACTACGTTGCTAAGGCAGGTAGACAGCTTTCCACGTGTAAACATAATAACAAGCATACATTTAATCACGTAATACATGTAATCGGTTAGCGTTTAAATAGTTTGAATAGTGTGTTCGATTGTGATTTTGATAAGTAACGTATGTAACACCCAAAAGTGCTAAAGCAAAAAGGGTTCGAGTATACTCATAGTGATTGATTATGGATTGAAGGGAGCGCTGAGAGTAAGATTAGCCTGAATAGTTCGATAGCACAACAATGAGTAACGTAGAAAGTAAACAAGTGTGAATGGATCGAATGGGCTGGTCGATCGAACGGCAGGTTCGATCGGACGGCCTGTTCGATCGGCTGGTATATCCGATTGGACAGTCCTGTTCGATCGGCCGGTTGGCTCGATCGACTGGGCCATTCGAGTGGATTGTTTCTTCCTCTGGTGTGTTTGTGTTTGAGGATTTGAACTTTTGAAGTTTTCGTTGCAGCATTTGAGAACACTGAAATGTTCCTACCTTTCAAGTCGATCGATCGAGCAGTTCGCTCGATCGGCTAGCTAGCTCGCTCGATCGGCTAGCTCACTCGATCGGCTAGGAACTTCAGAATTAGTCCTCAACTGAATGTCACTCGATCGAACAGTCTGTTCGATCGGCTGGCATTCCTACTACGAACGAGTTGTTAAAACGATTAAGTGTTGAAGCATAGTATCTCATGATCCGAACAGTAATGTTTACCAATCGAGTGACCTATTCGATCGAACATTACTTCGTCAATACTATACTTCAAAAGTTTGGAAAAGTGGGACGCCATGTGCTAGCCGATCGGCTGGCCCGGTCGATCGGCTGGTGTGTCCGATCGGCTGGGCTGTTCGATCAGCCTAGCCGTTCGGCCAGCAAGTCTGACCTGGTCGGCCTTTCGTCTAACACTTGGTCGTCTGGTTACTTGTCATTGTATCGAGGTAGTTTGATAGCGAGTCGAACTATGATACCTTCGTTCTTACTCGTCTCTCCGGCTTGGACAGGAATCACCCAAGTCCGGCCGGTGAACGGTTCGGAATGTCGGTTTAGAGTTTAACCCGAAATCAGTGAACCTTGTTCGTAGAACCTGAATCTTGAACCTTTTAACTGTTTGAATGATTAGTTAGCCGGTTCAAGCTCCGTTTCTATTGGTTTGAAGACATTGAGTGTAAAAGAGTTGAAAGAAGGTTGGAAATCCCTCTTTCAATCCTTTACACCATGAAAATGTTTAGATCTATGATAGATCTTAACTTGTTTATGTGGAAATCGGTTAGATCTAAGCTATTCATGGTTGAATGATGCCAAAGTGTGATGTTCTTCGAGAACACCACGATGACATCACCCAAGGACACTTAGATCTTGGTGATTTCACGGTTAGAATCCAAGTGTTGAAAGATTGAAAGGTGTAGAATCAAGTAATGATCAAAAACGTACAAGAATTAGGGTGAAAACTTACCGGAGTTGAGAGAAATCTGAGAAAAGGTGAAGAATAGGAGCTGGCCGGTCAGAACTTTCCAAAAGTGGAAATGAAGACAAGGACAACCCTATTTATAGGCTTCCAAAAGAGGAAAGTGACAGCCGATCGGCCAGGAGCTCCGATCGAGTGGGCTGCTTGATCAGCTGGCAAGATGCTAGCCGATCGGCTGGCCTGTTCGATCAGGATGCTTCCTGTTCGATCCGCCACACACTTTGAGTATTTTGCGACGATTTTCGACGTTTCGATTTCGATGGACGATGATACGAATACGATAGAGTTCCTAGTCAAATTACTTTTAATCCCAACCACTATATCTACCATATAATCTTCTATAAGTTACGTTTCGATGTCGGTTTCGATTGAGTTCGATTGTTTTTCGAGTTTCGATTCGATTTTCGATTGATTTGCTTGAATACCACACCAAACATAAAGTAAACACGCACAAGTAACACATAAGGCACACACACACGTATATCAATACCACAATTCGCATAATTCGAGTCTCGAGTTCGATTGATTGTTAGATCGGTTTGATTACTGATTAGTTAACTTTATCGCATTGTTACTTCCTATCATTCACAGTCGTGGGTCGGTTCGCATTAAAACACATTCGATTACCTCGATTCTTGCTGATTACAACACTTACTCCACATAATACAACTAAAACATAAAATAAACTATCTACAGTCAAAGAAAGTCAAAGTTGACTTGGACTTTGACTTTGACTTTGACATTCGAAAACACGGGGTGTTACATCGAGAATGCTTCCTTTTGCAATACTTGTAATAAGTTGCAGATGTAGATCCTATATTTTTCCCACGGTTGAAATTTCTAGAACAGAATTCTTGGGTAAGCTTTTGGGTTAGGTTTCTCCTCTGATCTTCTTCTCTAGTACGGATTAACTCATCTGTCAAGGTATTGGCTAGTTCTACAACTTCTTCTATGGTTTGGGGTCTAGCTACCTTAACTACATGCCTAATCTCTCCAATTAATCCCTAGATGTAACGGGAGATTAATACAAGTTTAGGTGATGCAAGGGTTGGCACTATTCTAGCATATTCAAAGAATGTGGTAGTGTACCACTTACTATCTACTCCGGTCATTCTAAGGTTCAGAAATTTATTCGCTATCTGCTCCTTTTCATTGGGAGGGCATAGTTACCTTTCTACCATATTTTTAAATTCCTCCCAATCCATGTTGTATATCCTATCACTTCCTCTTGACTGGAGGATAGTGTTCCACCATTCTAGGGCTGAGTTCTTAAACAGATTCGAAGAAAATATTATTTTGTCTTCTTCAACAACTTGCTTATTTTTAGAACAGCCTCAGTCTTCTCTATCCAGTGTAGAGCTGCAATGGGTCCTTCATTGCCCGAGAATTCTATTGGTTTGCAGGACCAGAATTCTTTGGAAGAACAACCATATGGCATGGTTCTTCTTCTTTTAGGAATGGGCACTTGAAGTACAGGTCCATTGTTCACGCTGTGTTCCGGTTCAGTTGGTCGCTTACTGCTATGCTTACTTTTATTATTCGCTTCTTGAACCGTTTGAATAATAAATGGCATTGCATCTATGATTCCTTGTGCCACTATGTGTTGAACGGCACTATTATCTATTTGGTTTTCATTGTTATTGTTGTTCGGATTCTCGTTATTCAGATTATCATTATTCGAGTGGTTGTCGTTCTGGTTTTCTTGATTCACTTCGTTGTCCATCTGAATTTTAAACATTTACCAAATATTAATATCACCAACAATATTTGAATATAGCCAATCACATGTCACACACTTTTGGTCAAAAGTGTCGATCATTGCGACTTACTCTATTCATATAGTATGCGTCTATTACACACCAGTACTGAAATAAAAATTACAATACCGACTGAAATTTAAAACTACACTACTAGTAGTAGGCATCTGTAGTTTTTTTTAACACATACACACATATATTATTATTATTATTATTATTATTATTATTATTATTATTATTTCTACCGTCTCCACCATCGATTCAGGGATATGGATTCATCCAAAAATCCATATTGCGCTCGTCGTATTTCCATACGAGACGCTCTCCCACCTGTCTCATTCGTTCACTACTTTCTAAAATTTCCTCACCGAAAGTCTTAAGTTCTTGTACGTTTTCTGCACTCATTGGGGGTGCAGGTTCTAGGACTGGGTTCGGAACCTGGGGTGCGGGTTCCTGGTACGGGGCCTGGTATGGGTAAGGATTCTCTAAAATCTCCCTAATGTATGCATCATTATCAAAATAGGGATCTAGAGTATCTAACCCTGGGTAGGCTCCTAGATTGGGCATTGGCACATCTTCGTGAATCGGGTAGCGTTGCACATAGTCCCTACCATCATCCCACCAGGGGTCATAATTTGGGTCTTGGGGATTTGGTGCTGGTACCCTAGGTATCTTCTCCAGGTTGAAATCATGCATTTCTACTTGATTTCCAAGGTTTTCTATTTCCATGGGTTGATCAGGAATTGGTGGTTGTGGTTGTGGTTGGGGTGCTAGCATTTGCTCCAGGTTAGGGTCAGCTGCAGTGGTTGCTAAAATATGGATATTGGCTATACCCCTATTGAGCATATCCTGGGCATATGCATCGGTTTCTCTTTTGGCTGCGGCTAGTGCTCTCTGGTCTTGTAACTTTTTAATACACTTTCTACGCTCGTGTGCTCCCCTACTGAACCATCCCCTGTTTTTCTGAGGAAATGGCTCTTCAGATTGAGCCTTAAATACGAATATTCCTTCTTCTGTATCAGCAGAGTACCCCGAGAGGGCAGGCTGAGAAGAGGCACCTTCGCTGCTAGGCGAACCAGACAATTGACGATACGCTCAGATGGTCCTTGGTCACTCATACTATAAACTAACAAATAGTCAGATAACACATAACAAGAAAATACAATTATGCATTTATTCTCGTTATTTATTTCCTAACACTTTGAATTTGATGTCAGCAGAACACTTCTGTGGCTGAATCAGTGGCAGAGCTCTGATATCATCTTCGGTCACAACCCCCGATCCCTAATCCCCGGGAACGGGCGGCCGCAAGCCAGTTTCGGTGGTATCGCGTTATTGTATAATTTGGCAGCGGAATTTTCATCAGGACCGTAGTTAGGAATATTTTATCAGAATAAAATACCACATTTTATATAAATAACACATTGGGATAAAACCCAAGTTTTCATTACAAACTAATTTATAGGGATAAATCCCATTTTATTTAAATAAACGCCTTCTTTTATTTAGGTAACTTTTATAGCCACTATTCCAAGCCTTTAGTGCTGTCCAGCTGGCTTCTAATTGGCTTTCACATTGTGTTACCTGAAACGTGTTTTAAAAAAATGTGTCAGTGGGAAATACTGGTGAGTGAATCCCAATTTAATCAAGAAAAGTTTTATTAATTTAAACAGTATTGAGAGCGATGACAATGTTTATATCTACACAATTACTCATTCAGTACTTGCCACTCGACCGGATCTGTGGCTATGGTCATATCACACATTGGCTAACCCGTTGTTCAATTGTGAAGATTATCAAGTAATATATACAAAACCCCATAATACCGGCAGTAATTGAAGAATTACAAAGACTCAATCACCGCTAAATTGCATTGTAAAATATTTAAGGTTTTGTAAAAACATTTTACAAAAAGGAGATTACTCACATTGCTGTTTTAGGGGTTTCAGTAAGGATTTCCTGGGAATAATCTATAAATTACACAATGCACGTGTGTTAGTATAATAACCCATTTTAACATTAGTAATACCCTCCCCGAGACGGCATTCCAACGACTACGTTGGGCAGAACCACGATAGCCGTTACGGAACCCTAGATCAATCGGGCAGAGTATCTAATACGTCTCCAGGGGTTATGATACTTACATCGTAGCAGAACCTCGCAATTTAGGGGGCATAATACCCGCGTATAAAGCCTTATATTCAGAATTTGAGATTTGAGAAACGATTGTGAGAGAATTCGACTGAGATCCGATGGCCTCTATTTATAGTTGCTGAGTCTGGTCCTCATGCGGCACGCGTAACACAAGCAAAGGGCCTTCGCGGCCCGCGTTGACTCCGGTCAACTGCGTAGCTTAGCTGGGTCATCAACTAGCTTGTCCGGGTGTTGGGCCACGTGGCGGCCGAGGGCCGTGCCAGATTTTGGGACCATCGCGGCCCGCGTTAACTAATCAAAAATCTTACGCGGCCCGCCTAAACTAAAGATATCAACGAAATCAGGTTTAAACCTCTATACCGCCCGTGTAAGGTTGAGGTGGGTTCTACGCGGCCCGCTTCAGCTTAAACAAACTTGTTTTTTATTTGTTTTAATGCTATATTGTATTTCGGGCTGGGTTTTCACATATGGGATGTATTTAAAGACATGTTGGGATATTTTAAAATATATTAGAGTGTTGGGAAATAATCGAGGGTGTCAGTTTAGCTAGGATTGTTACATCAACACTTGTAGGTTATCAAAACCTTGTTAAAACAGAAAGTTTATGAGGTTCTTGGACCTTTAAACTCATGAGAATCGACCTTATTCAAACCCGTAATTATAGATGAGATTGGACAAGTTAGGTGCAAGATTCTTACAAGAAAGTTAAATTTAAACAAGTATAAGCAAAGTTTTTCTTCAAAATAGAAAGTTGGACCTAAAATGGTGATGTTCCACATTAGTTTACCATGGTAAACTTGTGGAAATACTCCTAGAGGTGTTCAAAGCTTTGTTGAAGAAGAAAAAAGATGAAAACAGGTGAAGAAATGTGAGTTTGAACTCACTTTAGGACTTAGAGTTTTCTGCCCTTTCTTTGTGTTTGCAACAAATTTGAGAGAGTTTTGAGAGTGTAAGGGAGTTGGAAAAGTGAAAATGGTGAGATAGAGGCTTGTTTATATAGAGAGGAGGTAGGGTTTGGTGATAAAGGAGGTTGAATGGTGATTGGGGAAGGAGAAAATTGCCAATCCATGGAGGGAAAACAAGTTTCTATGGATTCACCCCCGTGGCGTCACGCGACCAGAAAGGGGGAGGGGTGTCGCGTAGAGCGGCGTCTCTTTGGTCCGCACAAGTTTTGTTTTTCACACTTTGGCCCTTAACTTCTATTTTGTTATCATTTTATGTTAAAACTTTATGTTTTGGCTTGTTTGGAGCATGGAACGTGCTTTTAAGTGTTGTGTAAGTAACATGCAACGTATAAATGCTAAATCAAGCATGTAATAAGTCTCGTTTGCATGCCATTGATTATTCAAAGTTTGATTGTGTATAATACAAGTATAACAAGTATATGTGACACCCCAACCGATGGTGGAAACATCGGAGTGAGACGAAAACGAGATTGCAAGAGACTTCATAACACTATTTGTGACAATATTTAAATCAACCGTTTTCATTTCGTAAATTGAATTGTCAAACATTACAAGGAAATTCAAATAACAAGTTCAATGAAATTACATAACAACATAAACAAAATTAATACAACATATTAAACCTAAAGCGTCTATATGTGTATCTAAGCATCAACGCTACTTCATTTCATAGCATCGTCATCCTCAACCTGTAACATGTTTAAAATAAAGTTCAATGCAAAAGCAAAGGCAAGTATACAAGTTTGATACATGCATAGTATAAAAAGATAAGTTTAAACGATTTCTCATGGCAAGCTAATGATACAAGATAAACATTAAAATCGGCATGTGTTTAACAAATCAAACCAATGATGAAACGCAATAAGCTCATGACATAACCTCAAGTCTACAGGTGGTGCGTTAATCCTATAGCGCTATATATGTCAAGGATAGGCTCCATCAAAGCTAATGATAAGTTTAACACAAAACGAATAACCCCAAGTTCAATGTATCAAGTAATCAAGTAAGCAAGCATGTAATAGGAACGTTTGTGCATTTACGAATAAAGTTCATGTGTAAGTTTAATAAGTAACATGTTACACCCAAAAAGTGGTAAACGTAATGAGGGGATTCGAGTATACTCACAAATATTGCATATGCTTTCCGATTAACCAAGTGTTGACGAGTAATGGAATTAGGGGATTGAATGCATACGAATTGGAGTTCAAGGTATGCTTAAGGTCGGAATTCGGAATTTAAAAGTACATGGAAAATAAATATATGAGAAAATAACCATCTAGCTCATAATACGCATTCTTGACACTATGAAACCCATAGGGTTTGAATGTTTTCATGGGTTAAAGTACGCATTAGAATCGTGACGAGTATTATGTTGTTAGGTGGTGTAGCCTACTATTTTGACAAATAACCATTAGGTTATCATCAAAAGTTTGGTTATTATAAGTATTATATATCTTTATAGTATATATTTATAGGTTCTAGTCTAAAAGAATGTCATATAAGTCAAGCATGAGGTAGGAAGATAAATCTTCTATCTAGGAACCTCTTTGTGTTTCATACAAGTCATGCATGAGGTAGGAAGATGAATCTTCCATTTAGGAACCTTTTTAGTTGTCACCAATACACAAGTTGTCATAAGTCAACAAGGATGGTCATGAATATACATTAAAGAATTGAAATAAACTAACTAATTAACTAAGAAGAAAACATCAAGTGATGTGTGGATTTGTAAGTAGGATAGCCCAAGCTATCCAAATAATCACACATATTCAAGTTCAAGACTTGTTCATCACTTGTGGGTTAAAACCCTTTTAAAACAGAAAGTTTTGAGGCTTAAAACCTCTGGATTTGTATGTTACAACCTTGTTTTTAAGCACACATAATCCTAGTCTTGATTAGTGGCATAAGGACACATGAATGTATAAAGAAAATATAAGTTCATGTATGTTTAATAAATTTTCCTTCCAAAACAGAAAGTTGGACCTCATTTTGGTCATGTTTCACCTTGTTTTTCCATGGAAAACCTTGTGAGAACAATTCTAGAGGTGTTCCACACTTTGTAGAGGAAGAAGAAGTGCAAAAGATGGAAGAAAGGTGAAGAAAAGTGCTCATTTAGCATTTAGAATAATGTGTCCAAAACTTTCATTTTCAGCTAAGATTAGAGTGTTTTGAGAGTGTAAATGAGTTGGAAAAATGAAAATGAGTGTTGGGAGGCTTGGTTTTATAGTTGAGTGAGGTTAGGTGAGTGTTTAATGAGGTTTAGAAACCCATTGGTGGATAATGGAGGTGGAGGTTGGAGCCATAAATACAAGATTCAAAATTTATATTTTAGGGTGGAGGTTGGAGCCAAAAATGCAGATTCAAAACGTGGGTTTTAGGGGAGGTTTGGTTTTTTGTCACAAATGGTCCCTCAAGTTTGATAAGTATGCAATTAGGGCCCCAAAATTAGGTTTTAGGGTGTTTTCGAGTGCTTTTCGCGTAGTTTCAAGCGTGTAACAAGCATACAAGTATCGTAAACTTAATAGTGATGTCAAGTATGGCCATGTATGTGAATTTATGTAAAATAAGTATCGGTAATGCCGGTTGTAACACATAGTTGTCGGTTATCGCACAAAATGCAAGTATAGGCGATTTACGATCTATAACACATAATTGCAAGTATAATTAATATGTCGAAGGTGGTTACAAGTATAATATGATGTATTATGATATATAATAAGTATTGGAATCATTAATTGTTGGTTAATCACAAGTCTTGCACGTAAACGCGTTGAAAGTCGATTATTAGCACGTAACGTCACATAGTTTCGAATTAGAATTTGTTGCATGCAATTACAAGTATAAAGTGAACATAACAAGTATAAATGGAACATAACTGATATAAATATGACTTTCATTATGATCGGTGTCTCGGATTACAAGGTTTCAAAACGAAATACGATTACAAGGAATACAAGTTTCCAAAAATAGAATTACGAGACAACTTTCTAATTAAGGTAAGTTACGAAAAAGCGGAGCGTTACAGTATAAAAGTGAATTTTTATTACGATCGAAGTCTCGGAGTACAAGTATAGAAAAGAAGTACGAATATAATACGATTACAAGTTTCCTAAAAAAGAAATACGAGTTACACTTTCTAAATAAGGAAAATACAAAATACGAAGCGTTACACCACACAAGACAAATATAAATGCTCTGCCGTTTCAAGATCCTCCTCACATAGAGCACATAACTCCGACTCTAAGTGAATGTTTCGTTTGACCAATTTCGTTCAGGTGGACGATTCATCTCCACCTTTCAAACCAAAAAGTTACAATGGTATCCATTTACGCCATTTAAACCACACAAGCATTGCTGTAAACTGACGTATTTCAAAAGACTAAGTAACAGGTTGCAAGGTTACGAAATAGGCTGGAAGCGCCGATAAATGCTTTAAGTGGAATTTGCAACTCCTTTGCATTAGAAGCCTATAGTCTGTTATTTCATTTTTGTACATTTTCGATCCGCCTGTGGATCTTTTCATATACGATCCGTCTGTATAATATTTTGAACACTCGGACATTTATTATGGTAATAATTTAAATCCAAGACTTTCACTGTGCTATATTGTGTATCTTGATATCAATCATCACGTACTCCCCATCCGGGTCCACCGGACGATGTTGTGAAATATCGGGGTATGACAGCAACATCGTACCCTAAGTGTGGTTGGTACTCGTCAGGTCGATAAAGTTAATTTCGACACTTCGACGAGGGTCCACTAGAGTTTTAATTGGAAATTTACCATCAAGATGTGGATTTCACTCATAACTTGATGGCGTAATTTCGTGCAAAGAAGAATAAGCGGATTGAGAGTCGTTTACCAAATTATGGGTTTTACGCCTATTTTGGTGAAGTCGTCTCGTTTGTATTATACGAGTCTCTTCAAATCTTCAACGTGTATATTGTGTAAATGTCTTAGAAAAGACATATTGTAATATTAAGACAAAAGAAGTAGAAAGAAGCAAAGTAGGAAGAATTAATATATTAACAAGAATCAAGAATGGTCGAGTTTGGTACTTACTATAGACTAGGTCGAACATGGAAATTCTACCTAATTCCCTATAGCTATGGCTCTGATACTAATCTGTCACACCCCAACCGATGGCAGAAACATTGGAGTGAGACGAACGAGATTGCTCGAGACTTCATAAGACTATTTGCGAAGACATTTAAATAAAACTGATTTCATTTCATTTCATAATAATTCAAGTACAACATTCAAAGGAAATACAACATCGTTTGTTATAAAATACAATACGTTACAACAATCAGAAAGTACAACAACATAATCTAGATGTTAAGTGGGTATCTAAGCATCCTCACTAAGCCCATTTTAATATCATCATCAACCTGCAAATATGTTTAAAATACATGGTTCAATACAAAAGTATTGGCGAATATACAAGTTTGATACATAACATAAGTAAAAGATTTAAACGAATCAACATGGCAAGCTTAGTTATCATGATTAACGTATAACTAGCATGCGAATATTCAAGTCAATCCTTTGATTACCGCAAGTATTAAATTTAACATGGCCACAAGACTACGGGCGGTGTGTTACTCCTATAACGCTATATATGTTAAAGGGAGGATCGTACGAAGTTAATGACCAGTTTATCACACAAAAGTATCATCTAGAGCAACGAATTAAGTATAACGTATGTATACATGTATTGGATTGTTTGTGCATTTGAATAAAGTCTAAGTGTAACTGTGTAGGTTAATAGGTAAACATATTATACCCAAAGTGTAAAATGGAAAAAGGGTGTTCGAGTATACTCAGGTTTTGCTAAGTCTTGTTAGTTAATCCCACGAGAGTAGAGTTGTTAACGTAGTACAGGTACGCCAAGGTTACCCTACAGGGGGTATACGAAGGCGTGAGTTGTTGGAGTTTGAACGGAGGATTTTGATACGAAATTAAAGTACGTAGTATAGTATAAAAATATAATAAAACACAAAGTATATTCTGTCCGAGTGCTTATGACGGAAACTGTAACAAGGGTCGCGGAAAAAGAATAAGCGGAAAACCGAAACACAAACTGTTCGGACGAAGGAACAGTTGGCACGACAGTGGCCTTTCATGCGCGTGGGACAACCCTTTCGTGCGAGAGGGACTGTTTGGTGAACCGATCTTTGTTTGAACGTTTTAACTATCAATCAGTTATGTTCGTGAGTTCAGTTAAGTTATTTAGTTATAGTTTAGTATAATAACAGTCCAGAATGTTCATAGAATTCATAGAAGTTATGCATGGAGGTAATAACCTTGTTACAAAGCACAAATTAGTTAACTTAGTTAACTAATCGGTTGGTCATGAATACAAAAATGGAATATAATAGAATGTAAATAACCAAACAACCGAATAAGGATAACCTAGGTGTGCCAACACGACATAGAAAGAATGAACTAAGTGTCGGAGGCTAGACGAGGTTAACTTGTTCTAGGTCTAGGAGATTATTTGGGTGTTCGTTTTACAAGTTCAAGTGAGGTGGTGGAACTAGATTGGAAGCCAAGGCTTCCACGGGTCACACATTGATATTACAAAATCGTTTATATCGAGGATAGGGATCTGGATAATCATACAACCCTTGGAAAATGTCGGAACGTAGTGAAACCAGAACCTTTAGTGCGAGAATGAGTCTCCTCTCGCGCGAGAGGGTTAACCTTTCGTGCGAGATGGAATGTTTCTCGGGCGACAGGCGATGTTTCGAGATGAAATCAGTTAGGTTTTGGTTGAACTGTTCATCTTCCCGGTTGGAATTGACTCTAACATGAATCCATGGCTATGAACTCAGCTTGGAAGCTCAGAGAGTCTCTGATTCGGCCAAGTTTAATCTCAGAAAGTTTGTTTTGTAAAAAGGTTGGAAGATTAACTTCACTTAACAAGCTTGGTCCTCACTGTGGAGAGTTCTAATCAGATTGCCAAGGCAGATTTGTTTAACCAAGTGAAATGTTGTGAAGAATCATGTAAAACTTAGAAAAGTAGAAGAAATGTAGAAGAAATTAGGTGTTAGTGAGTTGTAAACTCACTTAGAAAGTTGCTGAAACAAGCTCAACGGAAATGCCCGAGTTTAGGTTTTGAGAGAAAATTTCAGAGTTGTTAAGGTTGGAAAGGGAGGAAGTGGATTGGTATTTATAGGCTGAAAGTGAAGTTTGGGACGAGAGGTGATTACGGACGAGAGGGTCCTCTCGTGCAAGAGGGCCCTTTCCCTTTTGTTTGAAATTCAAGTTTGTGTATTAAGCGTATTTTATCGGTTTTATGCGTTTCGAACGTGTAAGTGAAATGTGTAAGTGTAATGTATAGATAAATGAATGTATGAATGAATTTTGCATGTATAAACAAGTATGAATTTACGTATAAATTGTATCAAATATGCACGTATGAAGAGTGTATAACAAGTATTTACGTATTTTGAATAACACAAATGTATAAAAGATCTGTTTTTCATTATGATTCAAGTCTCAGATTACAATGATTGAAAATGAAAGACGAATATAAAGAGGATACAAGTTTCCATAAATGGAAAGTACAAATAAAGTTTCTAAATAAGAAAAGTTACAAAAAACAAGGCGTTATAGTACTGAAAGGTAGTGGTGAAAAGTGATGGTTGTTTGAGATGGTGGTGATGGTAGTTAGGTTGTGGTAGCCGGAGTTAGGTGGTTTGATGGTGGTGACAACGGTCTAGTCTGGTGGCGGTGTCGGTCTGGTGTTGTGGTGGTGGTGATGATAATAGAAAAAAAAGAGTTAAATGCCATTTTAGTCCCTGTGGTTTAGGCCATTTTGCCAATTTAGTCCAAAGGTTTTATTTTTAACCTGTGTGTCCAAAAAGGTTTCACAGTTGCCATTTTAGTCCACTGGGTTAACTTCATCCATTTTTCTGTTAACGAGAAGGCCAATTCGGTCATTTTATATGGCTGAATTGCCCTTTTAGTTAACAGAATTACATACAAAATGACCAAATTGGCCTTCTCGTTAACAGAAAAAATGGATGAAGTTAACCAAGTGGTGGTGGCGGCGAGTGGCGATGGGTGGTGGTTGGTTGCGGCGATGGGTGGTGGTGGTGGCGGCGAGTGGCGGTGTGGCGGTGACGACGAGTGGTGGTGGCGAGTGGCGGCGGCGGCGATGGGTGGTGGTGGTGGCGGCGAGTGGCTGTGTGGTGGTGACGACGAGTGGTGGTAGCGACAAGGCGGTCGTGGTGGTGGGTGGTAGCAAAGGTGGCGGTTGGTTGCGGTAGCGGCAGTTGGTGGTGGCGGTGGTGGGCGGCGGCAGCGGCGAGTGGCGTTGGCGGTTGGTCGTAGCTGTGGGTGATAACGGTGGTGAGTGGGTGGCGGCGACGGCGGTGGTTGTCAGGGTGAGGTGGTGGCGGGTGGCGGTGATGGCGTCGGTGGTGGGTGGTTGTGGCGAAGGTCGTGGGTTGTGGTGTTGTTGATGAATGGTGCAAGAAGGGATGAAATGGAAAAAAAAAACACGGGGGGTGGAAGGAATGAATTTGAGGAAATGGAATGCCTTTTGGAATGAGTGATTCCATTCCATTGATCAACCAAACACTGTTTTCTTCATTCCCTCGTAATCACTCCTTTCATTCCACATCTCATTCCTGCATACCAAACACTACCCTGGTGTAACATTCACATCAACGTCTACGTCGCAATAAAAATAAAAAAAAAAGAGTTAAATGCCATTTTAGTCCATGTGGTTTGGACCATTTTGCCAATTTAGTCCAAAGGTTTTATTTTTAACCTGTGGGTCCAAAAAGGTTTCACAGTTGCCATTTTAGTCCACTGGGTTAACTTCATCCATTTTTTCTGTTAACGAGAAGGCCAATTCGGTCATTTTATATGGCCGAATTGCCCTTTTAGTTAACAGAATTACATACAAAATGACCAAATTGGCCTTCTCGTTAATAGAAAAAATGGATGAAGTTAACCAAGTGGACTAAAATGGCAACTGTGAAACCTTTTTGGACCCACATGTTAAAATGAAACGTTTGGACTAAACTGGCAAAATGGCCCAAACCACAGGGACTAAAATGGCATTTAACTCTTTAAAAAAATAACTGTGTTTGACCCCGGTTAGAAAAAAAACTTAATGGAGGAAAATAGTTTGAAAGTTGGGACTGTTCCGAGAAGTTTCATAATTTAATAACTGTCAACGGGTTAAAGATAGAATTATTAAAATCCAAATTTTTTTTATATTTCTATCTATTTCGGAATATTTTTTCAACTATTTCTTTTAGATAATTGTCATGATATTTCGTTTTTGTTGGTAGTCTTTATTTCTAGGAGATATGTTTTTGCCTTATGAACTTTTATTATATTATTTTTTTTTTTAGTATTTTAAATAGATTCTGGTTATTAGTTTTGAACCGAGCATTTCTAATTAATCGAACAGCTTGGGATATAGTTTAGTCTGTATTTTTGAATTTTTTTTTAACAGTGTATGGTTAAGATGTCACTAACCAGGTTAGTAGTTAGTACCTTAGTATCACCAACTTAATATTAAAATCCGATTATATTTACCTACTTTTGTCTTCTTATTTTAAACCGCATGATAGTGACAATTGTTGTGACATTATATGTGTCACACAGGTACATCTACACACTTGCATAGATTATAAATACATATGGTCTTGTTACCAAAATATACTAAGGTTTAATCTAAAAAAAGACCTAGATACATATGGTCTTGTTGCCAAAATATACTAAGGTTTAATCTAAAAAAAGACCAAGATAATATGTACACATATAGGTAGAAACTTACCAACTTTTGTCTAGTTATTTCTTAGAGTAAATTGCGGTTTTAGTCCCTGTGGTTTATAGGTCATTGCAATTTTTTACAAATTTGAAATGTCTTGCAATTTTAATACCAATGTTTTTATTTTATTGCAATTTTACTTCATTATACTAACTCCGTCCATGTTCCAGTTAAAACCAAGTCACATTAGGTACAGGGGCGGACCTAATGTAGGTTGAGGCGTAGCACGGGCTACGGCTCAATTTTTTTCCGGTAGTGTAAAATTTTTTTTTTTTTTCGATTTTTATACTAAGGAAACCCCTCAACAAGTACTAGGACACCCCTGAAAAAAAAATTTACAAACTGAAATTAAACCCAAATAATACTGATTATATTAGCCCAAAAAAACAAATGATAGCCCAATAGTAATTAGCCCAAATAACCAAATAATAACCCAATAGTGTATTAGATTGAATGGGCGGCAGATTGAATGAAGCAGGGATATCAAAGGTCGACACTCCACACACGATGACCCGAACAAGGGCTTGTTGACCTACTGTCGACGTCCAGAATTGTCACACGAACAACGAACAGGATTGCTTGTTGTTGCTAACTTGCTGCTGTCAAACGATTACACGAACAACTGAACAAGGGATTGCTGTTGTTGCTGACTTGCTGCTGTCATCGCACTTGTAGATTCACAGGACGATTACACGAAGTCACGAACAATAGAATTGTCACATGAAGATTCACACGAACAGGTTTGCTTGGCTCACTTATGGCACTTGAATTTTCAGGATCGGCCCTGCCCCGTAATGTAGGTAAAAAAATTATGTTCTATAAATGTATCGTAAAAAAAATTGGGATACCCCTGAATATTTCTTCTAGTTCCACCACTGATTAGGTATGTGTAGGAACAAACTCTTAAGTTCCAGTAACAATATTGATTGTTTGCTTAGCTTCAAAGTCTATACTCCAAGATTATTAAATATGTAGGGTAAAGTTCTTGTACAAATAATCTTAACATACTAAACATACAAATTGAAGGAAAACTCAAAAAGACAAGGTGACATTTTTGTAATTATCAATAACTATCAAAGTTACTCTACAAATATACCTAAAAAAACCTAACCACTTCCCCCACCCCCAAAAAAAAACCTAAACCCCCCACCCCCCAAAAACCTAAAAAAACCTAACCCCCCCCCCCCCCCAAAAAAAAAAAAACCTAAAAAAACCTAACCCCCCCCCCCACTCAAGCTAAAATGCTAAAAACTAAACCCCCCAAAAACCTAAAAAATCTAAAAAAATAAAAAAAACACACAAATTATTTTATTTTATTTTTTTAACATTTTTTATTAAAAAATCGCTACTTTTAGTAGCAGCCAAATTTTTTTTTTTTTTTTTTTTTTTTTTTTTTGCTAACGAAATGTAGCGATTTTTTAATAAAAAATGTTAAAAAAAAATTGTGTTTTTTTAGGTATTTTTGGTTGTAACTTTGATAGTTGGTGGTAATTACAAAAATGCCACCTTGTCTTTTTGGGTTTTCCTTCAATTTGTATGTTTAGTATGTTAAGATTATTTGTATTTGATCTTTTGCCTAAATATGTATTCCATCTCGGTCTAGAATTTCATTTGAAAACACACATATAAAACAGAAACTAAAAGTGATATATTATTTAATATCAATACTAATAGATCAAAGTTTTTAATAGGAAAACATTGAATTTTACATTTAAAAGGTGTTTTTATGATTTACGTGTTTTCTCAGTTAAAATATGAAAAATTAAAGGTGTTAAAGTTAAAGAAAACTCTTGAAACTTGAAATCAAGGCTCCAGATGATGCAACTAGGGTGTGATTGAGGGAAACCACCCATGCCCTTTGTCTAAACGTTTGGGTCCTTGAGACTAACATTATAATATTTATAATATAAAAAGATAAAAGAATGTTAATTATAAAAGAGCTAACTATTATTATTATTTTTATGCATCAAATAACGTTATTAATTCACTTGAGCTCTTAATACACTTGAGAAGTTCAAGTAAAATTTCAAGTTATATGCCTCGGTTACTCAGGCACACCAGAATGAGGCGTTTTGTTTTGGTTTGATCTATATTCTGTTATTCATTTAATTTTCAGTGTATTGGATATGAGATCAAGTAATTGTTAATATAAAGTTAGCTTACTTGATAGAGGCTCTTGTTTTTTAGTGGGAGGTTTTGGGTTTAATCCGAAGCAAGTAGTAGATTAAGATCTATTTGGTGTAATTTAAAAGGAGTATGTAAACGTTGCCATTAAAAATTTGATTTTTGATGGTACTAAAAGAAAGAAATATGTAAATTTTCATTTATTGGGTTCATTAAGAGCAAAATAGCAATTCAATGAAAGAATTTTAATAAAAATGATAAATATGTAATATATATGGTTTAGAAAGTAAAAATATGTAATTGAACTCAAAGGTTGAGTAAATATGTAATAAGGCAAGTTAGAAAGGGGAAATATATATATATATATATATATATATATATATATATATATATAGGCTAATTATAAAGAGAAAACTCACTCCAGTTGACTAAACCCTGAAAACTCACACATGTGGCTAGGATTGATCCACGTATGAATTTAGATTGAGAGTAGGAAAGGGCATAACCGTCTTTTTCTTTCTTTACCTTTTGAGATTTGTGTGACCCTTTTTCATGTGTAAGTCTGCACACGCAGACCTTTCAACATTGCTTGTTCTTGTCAAGCTTTTCATTACTTACATTTGTACTTGTGTATCTCTCTCTCACATGTTCTTTTTACATATTCATGGATATAATCTCAAGCTATAATCTCAAATCTCATTTATTTCGAACCAGAGAGTGCAGTGAGAGAAAGAAACCATACTCACCATTGAAGGGTATTTGCATTTAACATGGTTGATTCGAACAGCTAACACCCTCGGACCGTTGCCGGTGGTACGGAGACACTCATTGATCATCCTGGTTCACCCTTAAATGTTATTCCACATAATCTTTCACCTGTTTTTGCATTTAATGAAGATGAAGATGCATTGTTTGAGAGTAGGGTTGTTGAAGAACCTGAACCTATTTCTTCAGCGTTTCCAGGTGAGTTTTTTTTTCTGTTCTATTAAATGTTCAGCTTTAAATGCATACGAGTACTTTTGTAAATTAAGGATTTCTTTGTTTAGTTTTTCATTGGATTGTTCTTGATTCATTTTCTTTGTTTTTTATTTTTATGTGTAGCATCAGTTCTGAATCAAAATGCCACAAATGATGATGAAGATGGTGTTCAGAATTGTACTTTTACACAGTTGCTATCAACAGGTCATTTTTGTTTATGTGAAACCATGAATTTATTTCTATAGGGTTATTGTAACATACCCTTAGTTTTAATTTTCGTAGTTTGTTATTATTATTATTTTTTTTATTTCTTTTGTTGGTAGAGGAGGAAATGTGTGATTAGACTTATATTTTTATTTTTTATGAAACAAGCTTTTATATTTTGTAGAAGGTAAAAACATGTGTGGTTACACTTGTATTTTGTTTTTTCTGAAACAAGCTTTTATATTTTGTAGAAGGTAAAAAATGTGTGGCTACACTTGTATTAAGTTTTTATGAAACAAGCTTATATATTTTGTAGGAGGTAAAAACATGTGTGGTTGGACTTGTATTAAGTTTTTATATTTTTATTGGAAGGGGAAAATAGACTGGGGAAAACATTCGAGTTTACATTTTTGGGCTACATAAAAAATTCCACCAGCATCTACACTTTTTGGTGACATAAAAAAAATGTACTACCATGTTTTTTTTTGCATTTTAGTGAAACGTGTTAAACTTGTTTTTGAGAATACAATGTTACATGTAAAAAAAATTTAACCTATACGTGTTAAAATTTATTAAGCAATACAATGTTTTCTAAGACTCGTGACCTTTTTTGTAGGTATTCATGCGAACGAAGAGTTTTATGTTCACCACACACCCAATGGCACTAGAATGTGGTGTCCTAATGTTCCTATTGTTTTAAAGCCTGTTGTTGGTTCTGTATATGAAACGTGGAACGACGTGTTCAGTATGTACAAGGACTACGCTGTGTATTCTGGGTTTTCTATTCGTAAGGGGCAAACCAAGAGATGGAAGGGTTTTGTCACTCACCAGTACATAAGGTTTTCTTGGTTAGTTTGGTTAAAAATGTGGTAAACTTGTACAAGGTAAAAACAAGTGTAACCATTTTTATTTTTTATTTTTATGAAACAAGCTTTTATATTTTGTAGAAGGTAAAAACATGTGGTTACACTTGTATTAAGTTTTTTTATTTTTTGGAAGGGGAAAACATTCGAGATTACACTTTTGGATTACATAAAAAAATTGCACCAGCATCTACACTTTTTGGTGACATCAAAAAAATGTACCATCATGTTTTCTTTGCATTTTAGGAAAACGTGTTAAAGTTGTATTGAGAATACAGTAAAATGCATCAGTTTGTTAGGTTTCATGTTACAAGTAAATTACTTCAAAGGCTAAATTTCTTTTTTGTTTTTTTTTGTTTAGGTTATGCAACTGATCTGGATACATTGTGGTTCAAGAATAATTGTGCAACGAAGATGTAATGGATCTGGATTTGTAGAAGTGATAGTTACAAACGTAACTTTTTTTCTGTAGTTACATCTTTTTTTTATTAGTAAAGTGTAACAGTTTTTATTTGTAAAGTGTAACAATTTTTTTGCAGTTACATTTTAAATTATTATCTTTGAAAAAAAAGATTAAAACGAGAGAGAGAGAGAGTGTATGGGAAAATGAGTAAGAGAGAGAAATTAGGAAAAGTTGACTAGTACAATGTACTTTCATATGGTCATATAAGTCTTTATGAGTTTATATTTTTCAATCTCTTTTTTAATAAGAAAAGTGTATCTTTTCTTTCTTGTTAAAGTGCACAAAGACTTTTTAAATATCATACATCCGTTTACCCAGTATATAATAAATAAAAAATGTTACAAAACAAATTATACAGAAAACACGTTACACTTTTATGTATGTGGATATCCATTAAATGGTAAAAAAAACAAGTATTTTTCTTGTTTACTGGGTGTTTACATTTTTTTGAAATTATACAGAAAATGTATGTTTACACGTGGTGTAACTTCATCTATATGTTGGATTATTGTTAAGGACGTTTATATTTGATGTAACAATTCTTATAACAATTCTTTGCGTCTTAGTTACGAACCTCCAAGATCTAGGCATTTTTTATGTAACACTATGTAAACGGGTGTTAGAAATGTAACAATCGAAGAATAAATGCATGTTACATTTTTTTCGTATTACATAAATAATGCACGTTACAGAAAATAAAGTGTATTGTTACACCTTTTTAGATTATTGTAAAAATAAAGTGTGTTGTTACATTTTTTTTATGTTAGAAATGTAATAATCAAAGCAAAAATGTTTGTTTATTTGTAACATTTTCCAGTAACCACCACCTACTACCATCATCTCCAACCCAACCCAACCCAACCCAACCCAACCCAACCCAACCCAACCCACCCATCTCTCTCTCTCACACTCTTTCGCCCTTTCTCCCAACAGTAACCCACTTGCAACAATTAACAACCAAATCCTTAAACAATTAACAATCAAATACTAAAAACATTTAACAATCAACAAACAATTAACAATTAACAAACAATTAACAATCAAATACTAAAACCATCTTAACAAACAATTAACAATCAAATCCCAAATACCACCTTCTTAACCGTCAGACTTTTGTTCTTAATCAGGGAGATGTTTACTTCCGGTCAGCTTATAGAAACTATTGTAAGTCATAGATCTTAGTAGAACGCGAAATCAGAGACATGGAGTTAGGATCCCGTTAGATGGACGGTGGAGATGAAGGCGGCGACGCAGATGAGGTGGTTCTGGTTGGGTGGTCAGTTGGGGGTGGTGGTGTATGGCATTTTAATGGTGACGAATCTCCGACCACTTTCGCCGCTACAGGGTGGTGTTCTTAGTGTCACCAAACGCAAAGAAGATCTTCAGTGTTAGATAGGAGATGGATATTTGGTTGTTTTTTTTTGTCTATGCCTTCCCCGATAAGAAGAGAGAAAAATGGCATTTTGGGGGGTGTTTGTGTGTGGTTTGATGATAAGATATTTACCTTTTAGAGAGAGAAACAAGTTTTTATGTTTGTACATGCACAGTTCAAGGTTGATAGGTAGGTGATAGGCCTTTGACTAATGGTACACACATGCACCAAGTGTGTCTCCAAGACACAAATATATTTTGTGTCAAAGACGAAGATGCCCCTCAATGTACTTTTTGCTCATTATTTAATCAAAAGCAAATTCAAGTACACACCAAGATGATCTGAATCGTGCATCTATTAAATCAATGGTGGATAGTGAGTTTTCAAGGTTTTCTCAACTCAAATGGGTTTTCGATTTATCCTTGCCCTATATATATATATATATATATATATATATATATATATATATATAGATAGATAGATAGATAGATAGATAGATAGGCTAAAGCTAGGTAGGAAACCCTCCATTTTGAGAAAACCCTATAAAACCCAACCTCCCGACTTTTTTTTTGAAAAAAATAACACATGTAATATACATGTTTTTAAGAGTTTTGGGCAAAAAAAAAAAAACAAAAAAGCGCCGAAGGGATCTTTTAAAAAAAACAAATTTCAGCAAGTTTTAGCCTTTTTGCCTAACGCATGTTAGTCACCCGGAGTTTGCTGAAATTTGTTTATTTTTTTTTAAAACATCCCTTCGGCGCTTTTTTGTTTTTTTTGGCCCAAAACTCTTAAAAACATGTATATTACATGTGTTATTTTTTCAAAAAAAAAAAAAAAATGTCGGAAGGTTGGGTAAAAATGGGTGGAGTTTTGAGTTTCCAGAGTTTTCTAAAAACATAAGGGTTTTCTACCTAGCCCTACCCTATATATATATATATATATATATATATATATATATATATGGGAAAGTTCATTGGGAAACACTAAAAAAGTGGGAACAACGGGGAACCGACTCAAACGAACTCCGATTGGACTCATTCCAACGGCGTTGGAACCGGCTCGTCGAACCCTAACTAGGATCTCTTAACCCTAAACCCTAAATCCTAACTCCTAAACTCTAAACCCTAAAGCTAAAAAATAAGGCTAAAACCTAAGCTAAACCGTAAAATCTAAACTATAACCCCCTAAAAGCTAAACCCTAAAGGCTAAACCTAAAGCTAAACCCTAAACCCTAAAGCTAAACACTAAACCAAAAAGCTAAACCCTAAAGCTAAACCCTAAAAGCCAAACCCTAATATATTTAGGGTTTAGGGGTTATGATTTAGGGTTTAGGGTTAAGAGATCCTAGTTAGGGTTCGACGAGCCGGTTCCAACGCCGCTTGAATGAGTCCAATCGGAGTTCGTTTTATTCGGTTCCCCACTGTTCCCCACTTTTTTAGTGTTTCTTAATAAATCTCACACTATCCATATAAGATTAGCTTCAAGAGTGAACACTAGTATAATTACAATAAAATATTACAATGGCCTATAAACCACAAGGACCAAAACATCAATTTACTCTATTTCTTAACTAAGGAATTCAAGGGATGACTTCCGAAAGTCCTTGGAGTAATGTTAATTTAAAAATATACTATTTTGTTGTGAAACTAGCCTAATAGCAAAGAAGAAGAAAGAAAATAATAGGAAGAAGAAATCTAATATTTCATTGATTGAGATATATTTACAATGAGATACAATAGTGGTATATATAGGTGTACAAAACTTGGAGAGAAAGCTAATCTATTTTTGGTGTTGATAACCACATTAATAATAAATATATTCATAACACTCCCTCTTGGTTATTGTCACAACCCCCGGTCCCTAGTTCCCGGGAACGGGCGGCCGTGAGCCAGTTTCGGTGGTATCACGTTAATTACTTATTTGGCAGCGGAAATTTTCATCAGGACCGTAGTTAGGAAATATTAAATCAGAGTAAACCACCATATTTTATAATATTAAACAAATGGGTAAAACCCAAGTTTTTATTACAAACTGATTTACAGGGATAAATCCCACTTTATTGAAATAAACGCTTTCTTTTATTTAGGTAACTTTTATAGCCACTTTTCCAAGCCTTCAGTGCTGTCCAGCTGGCTTCTATTTGGCTTTCACATTGTGTTACCTGAAACGCGTTTTAAAAAGGTTTTGTCAGTGGGAAACACTGGTGAGTGAATCCCAGTTTAATCAAGAAATATTAATTTACTTTAAACAGTATTGAGGGCGATTACAATGTTTATATCTACCCAATTACTCATTCAGTAGTGTCAAGTCTGACTGAGGGTCATATTACACATTGGCTAACTCTTCGTCCAATGGTAACGTTACTCACATTTTGTATACAAAACCCCAACATACCGGCAGTAATTGTAGAATTACAAAGACTCAATCACTGCTAAATTGCATTGTAAAAAGGTTAAGGTTTTGTAAAAACTGTTAACAAAAAGGAGATTACTCACATTGCTGTCTTAGGTTATTCTTTAGGGTTTCCTGGTGAATATCTATAATTTACACAAATGCACGTGTGTTAGTATAATAACCCATTTTAACATTAGTAATACCCTCCCCGAGACGGCATTCCAACGACTACGTCGGGCAGAACCACAACAGCCGTTACGGAACCCTAGATCAATCGGGCAGCGTATCTAATACGTCTCCAGGGGTTATAATACTTACATCGTAGCAGAACCTCGCTATTTTAGGGGGGTATAATGCCCGCGTATAATTACTTCCTACAGAAATTGTGATTTGAGATTGAGAATGTGAGCGACGAAAAACGTAGACTGATGGCTTTCTTATATAGTTGCTGATATTGACTCTCAGGCGGCCTGCGTAAGGTAAGGCTAAGCCTTACGCGGCCCGCGTCAACACACGGTCAACCTATAGCTTGGCTGATTCGATACGTAGGTCCGCCACGATGATGACACGTGTCAGCTCAGGGTCGCGCCACAATTTAGGTCTCTCGCGGCCCGTGTTAACTTAGACTATCTTATACGCGGCCCGCATGAACTTAAGGTTTAAGCGAAATCAGGTTATACCCTCGCGCGGCCCGCGTTATGTTGAGGTGAGGTCCCATGCGGCCCGCCTCAACTTAATTTTTATTGTTTTTAATTTATTTTATATATTATATTCTAATTTGGGCTCGGTTTTCACATACGGGGTGCATATAAAGACATATTGATATATTTAAAGATATATTAGGGTGTCAGAAATATTATGAGGATGTCGGTTTTACCGAGGGTTGTTATCTCCTCCACACCTTGTTTTAGAGCTCGTCCTCGAGATCTATTGGAACAAGTGTGAATATTTCTTTTGCATTTCTGATTCAAGTTCCCATGTGTATTCAGGTCCTCTTTTGGAGTCCCATTTCACTTTGACCAGAACTAATCTCTTATGCTTGAGATTCTTAATTTTTCTATCTTCAATCTGTAGAGGCCTCTCTACAAATTTGAGTTGTTCATTAACCTTTATATCTTTGAGAGGTACTACGAGTGATTCATCAGCTAGGCACTTTTTAAGATTAGATACATGAAATACATCATGTATTCCTGCCATTTCTTCTGGCAGTTGTAGCTGATAGGCTACAGGTCCTACTCTTTCAAGAATTTTGAAAGGTCCAATATACCTGGGACTTAGCTTTCCTCTTTTGATGAATCTTACCACTCCTTTCCATGGAGAGAGTTTCAATAATACTTTATCTCCTACTTGAAATTCTAATGGTTTGCGTCTGTTGTCGGCATAACTCTTTTGTCGATCACGTGCTGTTTTTAGTCGTTCCTTGACTTGAATGATTTTATCAGTTGTTTCCTGTACTATCTCGGGTCCAGATAATTGTTTTTCCCCAATTTCTGCCCAACAGACTGGGGTTCTGCACTTTCGTCCATAAAGTGCTTCGAATGGTGCAGCAATGATACTTGTGTGATAACTGTTATTATAAGAAAATTCTATTAAAGGTAAGTGTTCGTCCCAATTACCTCCAAAATCAATTACACAAGCTCTAAGCATGTCCTCCATTGTCTGAATTGTCCTTTCACTTTGTCCGTCCGTTTGAGGATGATAAGCTGTGCTTAGATTTATCCTGGTTCCCATTGCTTTTTGGAAACTTGACCAAAAATGAGAAGTAAAACGGCTATCTCTATCGGAAACAATTGATAAAGGAATGCCATGTAAAGAAACGATTTCACTTACATACAATTTGGCTAATTGTTCCATACTAAAGGTTTCCTTCATTGGTATGAAATGAGCTGACTTGGTTAACCTATCTACAATCACCCAGATTGTATCATTACCTTTCCTTGTTTTAGGCAATTTGGTAACAAAATCCATTGTTATCAATTCCCATTTCCAAACTGGTATTTCTAATTGTTGTAACAAACCTAAGGGTTTCTGATGTTTAGCTTTAATTTGTGAGCAAGTTAAACATTTAGAAACATAGGCTGCTACATCCTTTTTCATTCCTATCCACCAGAAATTTTTCCTTAAATCCTGGTACATTTTATCACTTCCTGGATGCATCGTATATTTAGACTTATGGGCTTCTTCTAATATACGGTGACGTAAATTTCCTAATTTAGGTATCCACATTCTCTTTTTATGGAACCTCCAAATTCCATCTGTTCCTTGTTCTAATTCCTTAATCATTCCTTTTAATTTTTCAGTATCCTCCTTGATTACTGTTTCTTGTGCTTTTCTAATCTGATTGTTTAAATCTACTTGTAGATTTAATTTAAGAGAACGTACCCTTTTTGGCTTTTCGTGATATTTTCGACTTAAAGCATCAGCCACCACATTGGCTTTTCCTACATGATACTGGATATCACAATCATAATCACTAAGTAATTCCATCCAGCGTCTCTGTCTCATATTCAATTCTTTTTGCCCGAAGACATATCTTAAACTTTTATGATCCGTGAATATGGTAAACTTACTACCATAAAGATAATGTCTCCAAATCTTAAGGGCAAAAATTATGGCTCCTAATTCCAAATCATGGGTCGAATAATTTTCTTCATGACTCTTAAGCTGTCTAGATGCATAAGCTATAACTTTTTGACGTTGCATTAACACACATCCATATCCTAACTTAGAAGCATCACAAAAGACTACAAAGTCTTCAGTTCCTTCTGGTAACGCTAGTATGGGTGTATGGGTTAATCTTTGCTTAAGAATTCTAAAGGCTTCTTCTTGTTTTGGTCCCCATTCAAACTTAACAGATTTACAGGTTAACTTAGTTAAAGGAATGGCTATTCTAGAAAAATCTCGAATAAATCTTCTATAATAACCGGCCAATCCTAAGAAACTTCTAACTTCAGTTGGTGACTCTGGGTTTTCCATTTGGTAATTGCCTCGATTTTTGTTGGATCTACATGAATTCCTTCATGGTTAACTAAATGTCCAAGAAATTGTACCTGTTCTAACCAAAACTCACACTTTGAAAATTTAGCATAAAGCTTTTCCTTTCTCAATAAACTTAAAAGTAAGTGCAAGTGTTTTGCATGCTCCTCTTTACTTTTAGAGTAAATTAGAATATCATCTATGAAGACAATTATGAATTTATCCAAATATGGCTTACATATTCGGTTCATCATGTCCATAAATGCGGCTGGGGCATTGGTTAAACCAAATGGCATGACAGTAAATTCATAATGACCATACCTTGTTCTGAATGCGGTTTTAGGAATGTCCTCTTCCTGTACCTTTAGTTGATGATATCCTGATCTTAAATCGATTTTTGAGAAAAATCGAGCTCCTTGAAGTTGATCAAACAAATCATCGATCCTTGGTAATGGGTATCGATTCTTAATCGTGACTTTGTTCAATTCACGGTAGTCAATGCACATACGCATTGATCCGTCCTTTTTCTTGACAAATAAAATCGGCGCTCCCCATGGCGATGAGCTTGGCTGTATGAATCCTTTCTCCAACAATTCGTCTAGTTGTCTCTTCAGTTCTTGCATTTCAGCGGGTGCCAAATGGTAAGGTGCTTTGGCAATCGGTGCTGTTTCTGGTAACAGGTGAATTCTGAATTCAACTTCCCTGTCTGGCGGTAGCCCTGGCAATTCTTCTGGAAAGACATCTGAAAACTGGGACACTACTGGAATGTCTTTTAATTCTTTTCCTTTCATTTTAGTAATTATAGAAATCAAATACACTATAGATCCTTTCCTTATACAACTTGCAGTTTTCATCACAGAGATGAATTTAGTGGATCTAGATAACTTATCTCCTTTAATTGTGATCTTTTCATCTCTTGGTGATTTTATCTGAATTGACTTTTGATCACATAAGATATTGGCTTTATTGGCTATTAACCAATCCATTCCTAATACGATATCAAATCCTACCAGATTCATTGGGTAAAGGTTTGCAATAAATTTTTGATTAAAAATTTCTATTCTTGCTCCTTGCAAGATTTCAGAAATTCTAACGGTTTCTCCATTTGCGGTTTCTACTAAACATTCTTGTGGTAGTTTAGTTAATGATTGATTTAGGAGTTTGCAAAATGAAGTATTAATAAAACTTTGGTTGGCACCAGAGTCAAATAATACTTTAGCAAAAATATCATTAACTAAAAACGTACCAGCAATGACGTCCGGAATTATCCTAGCTTCGTCTGCAGTTAGAACGAATGCTCTAGCATTTTTAGTGTTCTTGTTGTTTGCAGCTGGGGCTAATTTTGGACAGTTGGTCTTGATGTGACCTTGTTCCCCACAGTTGAAGCACACCCTGCTATTAGCTTTCTTCCTGCAGTCTTCTTCTTTGTGACCTGATATTTTGCAAAAATTGCAATAAATGGAGCATTTTCCAGAATGCTTCCTTTTGCAATACTTGCAATAAGGTGCAGATGTAGATCCTACATTCCTACGGTTAGAATTCCCAGAACGGAATTCTCGGGTAAGCTTTTGGGTTAGGTTTCTCCTCTGGTCTTCTTCTCTAGTACGGATTAACTCATCTGTCAAGGTATTGGCTAGTTCTACAGCTTCTTCTATAGTTTGGGGTCTAGCTGCCTTGACTACATTCTAATCTCTCCAATTAATCCCCAGATATAACGGGAGATTAATACCGGTTCAGGTGATGCAAGGGTAGGTACTATCCTAGCATATTCAAAGAATGTGGTAGTGTAACCCTTACTGTCCACCCCGGTCATTCTAAGATTTAGAAACTTATTTGCTATCTGTTCTTTTCATTGGGAGGGCAGAATTTTCTTTCTACCATATTTTTAAACTCCTCCCATTCCATGTTATAAATCCTATCACTTCCTCTTGACTGGAGGATAGTGTTCCACCATTCTAAGGCTGCGTTTTTAAACAGATTTGAAGCAAACATTATCTTATCTTCTTCAGCACATTTGCTTATTTTTAAAACGGCCTCAGTTTTCTCTATCCAGCGTAGGGCTGCAATGGGTCCTTCATTGCCCGAGAATTCTATTGGTTTACAGGACCAGAATTCCTTGTAAGAACAACCATATGGCATGGTTCTTCTTCTTTTGGGAATGGGCGCTTGAAGTACGGGTCCATTGTTCACACTGTTTTCCGGTTCACTTGGTCGTTTACTGCTATGCTTACTTTTATTATTCGCTTCTTGAACCGTTTGAATAATAAATGGCATTGCATCTATAATTCCTTGTGCCACTATATGTTGAACGGCACTATTATCCATTTGGTTTCCATTGTTATTGTTGTCCGGATTCTCATTAACCACGTTAATGTTACTCTGGTTATCGTTATTCAGATTATCTTGATTTTCCTCATCGGCCATCTGAATTTTAAACAATTTACCAAATATTAATATCACAATTAATATTTGAATATAGCCAATCACATGACACGCACTTTTAACCAAAAGCGTCGAGCATTGCGACTTTTACTTTATTTATATAGTATGCATCATTACACACTAGTGCTAAAATTTAAATTACAATACTGACTGAAATGTAAAGCTACAATACTAATAGTAGGCATCCATAGTGTTTTTTTCTATCACATACACACATATATTATTTTATTATTATTATTATTACTGTTTCTACCATCACCTTTACTGATATGGATTCATCCAAAAATCCATATTACGCTCATCGTATTTCCATACGAGGCGTTCTCCCACCTGTCGCATACGATCACTGCTTTCTAAAATTTCCTCCCCAAAAGTCCTAAGTTCCTGGACATTTTCTGCACTCATTGGGGGTGCAGGTTCTAGGACTGGGTTTGGAAACTGAGGTACGGGTTCCTGATACGGAGGCATAGGGGCCTGGTACGGGTATGGATTCTCTAAAATTTCCCTAACCTATGCATCACTAATGTTGTAGGGATCTTGAGGATCTAACCCTGGGTAAGCTCCTAAGTTGGGCATTGGCACATTTTCCTGTATTGGGTTTTGTTGCACGTAGTCCCTAACATCATCCCACCAGGGGTCGTAATTATTTGGGTCTAGGGGATCTGGTGCAGGTACCCCAGGTATCTCCTCCGGGTTGTAATCAGGCATTTCTATCTGGTCTTCTACTTCCATGGGTTGGTCAGGATTTTGTGGTTGGGGTGCTAGCATTTGTTCCAGGTTTGGGTCAGCAGCAGTGGTTGCTAAAATATGGATATTAGCAATACCCCTATTGAGCATATCCTGATTATAAGCATCAGTTTCTCTTTTTGTTGCGGCTAACACTCGCTGTTCCTGCAACTTTTTCATTCTCTTCCTACGCTCGTGCGCTCCCCTACTGAACCATCCCCTCTTTTTCTGAGGAAATAGCTCTTCAGACTGAGCCTTAAACACAAAGATTCCTTCTTCTGTGTCAGCAGAATACCCCGAGAGGGCAGGCTGAGAAGAGGAGGTGCCTTCGCTCCTAGGCGAACCAGACAGTTGACGATAGGCGTCAGAAGGTCCTTGGTCGCTTATACTGTAAACTAACAAATAGTCAGATAACACATAGCAAGAAATACAATTATACACGTATTTCCATAGTTTATTTCCTAACAATTTGAATTTTGATGTCAGCAGAACACTTCTGTGGCTGAATCAGTGGCATAGCTCTGATACCACCTTCTGTCACAACCCCCGGTCCCTAGTTCCCGGGAACGGGCGGCCGTGAGCCAGTTTCGGTGGTATCACGTTAATTACTTATTTGGCAGCGGAAATTTTCATCAGGACCGTAGTTAGGAAATATTAAATCAGAGTAAACCACCATATTTTATAATATTAAACAAATGGGTAAAACCCAAGTTTTTATTACAAACTGATTTACAGGGATAAATCCCACTTTATTGAAATAAACGCTTTCTTTTATTTAGGTAACTTTTATAGCCACTTTTCCAAGCCTTCAGTGCTGTCCAGCTGGCTTCTATTTGGCTTTCACATTGTGTTACCTGAAACGCGTTTTAAAAAGGTTTTGTCAGTGGGAAACACTGGTGAGTGAATCCCAGTTTAATCAAGAAATATTAATTTACTTTAAACAGTATTGAGGGCGATTACAATGTTTATATCTACCCAATTACTCATTCAGTAGTGTCAAGTCTGACTGAGGGTCATATTACACATTGGCTAACTCTTCGTCCAATGGTAACGTTACTCACATTTTGTATACAAAACCCCAACATACCGGCAGTAATTGTAGAATTACAAAGACTCAATCACTGCTAAATTGCATTGTAAAAAGGTTAAGGTTTTGTAAAAACTGTTAACAAAAAGGAGATTACTCACATTGCTGTCTTAGGTTATTCTTTAGGGTTTCCTGGTGAATATCTATAATTTACACAAATGCACGTGTGTTAGTATAATAACCCATTTTAACATTAGTAATACCCTCCCCGAGACGGCATTCCAACGACTACGTCGGGCAGAACCACAACAGCCGTTACGGAACCCTAGATCAATCGGGCAGCGTATCTAATACGTCTCCAGGGGTTATAATACTTACATCGTAGCAGAACCTCGCTATTTTAGGGGGGTATAATGCCCGCGTATAATTACTTCCTACAGAAATTGTGATTTGAGATTGAGAATGTGAGCGACGAAAAACGTAGACTGATGGCTTTCTTATATAGTTGCTGATATTGACTCTCAGGCGGCCCGCGTAAGGTAAGGCTAAGCCTTACGCGGCCCGCGTCAACACACGGTCAACCTATAGCTTGGCTGATTCGATACGTAGGTCCGCCACGATGATGACACGTGTCAGCTCAGGGTCGCGCCACAATTTAGGTCTCTCGCGGCCCGTGTTAACTTAGACTATCTTATACGCGGCCCGCATGAACTTAAGGTTTAAGCGAAATCAGGTTATACCCTCGCGCGACCCGCGTTATGTTGAGGTGAGGTCCCATGCGGCCCGCCTCAACTTAATTTTTATTGTTTTTAATTTATTTTATATATTATATTCTAATTTGGGCTCGGTTTTCACATACGGGGTGCATATAAAGACATATTGATATATTTAAAGATATATTAGGGTGTCAGAAATATTATGAGGATGTCGGTTTTACCGAGGGTTGTTATAGTTATCAACATAATACGCTTGATGCTACCTCGTTAAAAACCTTGCTAGGAAAACCCGGTGGGACAAAACCATAGCTAAGGGAAAAAGAGTGCAGCGTGTAATGCGCATTAGTCCCATCTGATACTTCTAGATCAGGTATGTTGCCTCATTAAAAAACCTTACTAAGAAAACCCAATGGGACAAAACTTAGTCAAGGGAAAAAGAGTGCAACTTAAATAAGTCTCCCCCTCATTTTAACATATATCCTTTAAGTGACGTGTGTCCATCTTCCTTGAAAATTGATCAAAGCTTTTGTAGTCAATGATTTGTCGCTCGATCCTTAATGTGCAATCCTTTATGTTGAGCAATGTTGTATAATCTTCTAACAAGACTTTAGGTGCCTCCTTTCAAGAAATATCATATGTCCACGATTGTCTTTTGTTACATTCATGCATCTACAAGACTAAACAAGCTTGTTTTGATGGGTTAGTAAAATATAATCAAATATCGTTTATACCTGAAATATTTCTTTGAACTCGTTCCAATGTCTCTTTGCTTGACAAAGGTTATATCATGATAATAAGCTCAAGTGAAAGATATTATAACCATACATAGCTAGCAAAACATATTAATGCACATATGCGTTTAACGATGCTACTTCTAGAATGAAAATCTCTATTTTGGTAGGAGATGATAATAGGCATTTCTTATAACAAGTGACTTAAGAACCTTTAACATACTTTAAGGTTAAACTATGTCCATACTAAAATCTCCCAGCATCATCTTCTAGATGTACTTGAGGGATTGATAAAATATAATTACATATATACTCGAACTGCAGTTCGAGTAATAATTAGACCGTGCCAATGTCTTTCAAAAATACTCCCTCTAAAAGCTCGACAGTTTCTCTCGATGATGCCTAGACTCATCACTGTAAACTGCGATTATAGTGAACTTTTAAAAGTAGAATGTTGATTAAAAATGGCTATTTTAATCAAACTTATATCCCTCTTTAGGCGAATATCTCGAGTTGTACAACACTCGACCCAACTATTTTAGTCCATACATATTTTGTCAACTTCATCTAGTATGTTCTTGAGGTTTTGATATCAATGCTTTTGGCATTATCAATCCATGAGGGAATTCATTCCATCTTATCCAAATATGCATGTGCTTTCACTCTTCAGAAGTTTTGCTACATAAATTTGCCTATTTAACACATAGATATCTATATTATATGCAAAAATGTCATGAACAGTTGCTTAGTTGCTTTTATCTCTAAAATCCATATTGTACAATGCGTGTACACTATTTATTGAGACATCATAATCATCATGTACAAGTTTTCTATGTATCATTATTGGCGCACAAGAATTACATCGTTAAGATGTTTCAATTAACCTTTTAAGCACTCAATTGCTTTAGAAACTCATCAGGAGTTCCAATTATATCCAACATGTAAAATAATCATAACTTATTCAAATCCGAATATGTATAAATGATCACATTGTTCTCGAGAACTTACTTTACATGACCTACATAATTTAATCATTCGGGACTTTCATGTAAACTTTCAGTATCAAATGATACATAAGATTCATAAGACGAATATCAAGTCTCTCTTTATATTACCAGACTAATAAAATATTGGAAAGTCAATGCAACCACCACTGGAGAATACGTCTCCTCATAATCAATCATAGGTCTTTGCGAAAATTCTTGTGCCACCAATTTTTCCTTATATCACTCAATTTGATTTTCACATAATTCACAAAAAAAGACCTGTTTCTATCCACCATATTTTACAACTTCAGTTGTATGGACTGTTGGTCCAGAGACTTTCCATGTCATTAGAGAATTCAACTATGCGTTATTTGCGTCTTTCCATTTTTTGGCCAATCATTTCTATGTTTATGTTCATAGGTAAATCTCAATTTTTGATCCTCATCATTTAATCATTTCAAGCTCTACATTATATACAAAAGTATAACGACGTCGACTTTTATTTCGAATCCATACATATCTTAGACATGATACAACTTATCGAGATCTCTTTATTTTCAGGTACCTGAGGTTCTTCTTGAACCATCATGTCTACTGTCTCTTCAGGAGATCTTATTAATATAACCCCGACTTGACCATCTTAATTAGTTGCTCCAATTTTCGAGGAATTTTATAATTGGAATCAACTACTCTACCACGCTTCAGGCATGCAACAGACTCATTACAAAATATGTGGTTGTCCTTCTGGGACACAAATATAACTAGAGCATAAGCAGTTGATTATGTGACTTACTTAGTCATTTTATTTAGGTCAGTGAACTCGTCTGGTAATTTAACCTTTAATATTGGTAAATGAGCTATCCTTTAAACTTATGGTTCATAATTTATAGTTTGAGGATCAAGATGACATGATAATTCATTCTACTTTTCACTTTCCAACTGCTTGTTATCTTCCCCTAATGTTGGGAACATTCATTCACTAAAGTGAAAACCAATGAGTCATTAGCAAATCTCTCACCAATGGCTTTAAGTATTTAATCATAGACAATTAATTTTTACCCAACATATATTCTCAACCTTTTTAGAGGTCCCATTTTTTGTGCGTTGTGGTGGATCAATATTAATATATACCGCACAACCAAATATTAGAAGGGACGTATTTGGTTTCTGACCAAAAATCAACTATAACAAGGGGAAGTATGATGACATGTTGGCTTGATGTGAATTAATGTTGTACGTGTAAAATCACATGTACCCAAATACAAATATGAACTGTTGCTCTTATGATCATTGGCTTTGCAATCAATTGTGAGCGTTTAGTGATCGTCTCAACAAAGCAATTCTTGTATAAACATAAGCTATATGAAGTTCAACATTTATTCCAATAATCATTAATAACTTGGGAATTGAATTCACCATTATTACCAAAATAAATATACCATTCTGGATTAATGTGCTTGCTATCACATTAACTAAGTCACAATCACACAAACTTCAGGTTGTGGATTTGATATCCATTTAGACGTTACATCGATTTAAAACACTAAATGGTATCATGTTGGGATATGTATATCCTTTAATCACTTCCAGAATATTTAGGGATACACACCTTCCTTTATTTGGCAAATATAAAATTTCCCTTGAGAGCAAACATTACATGCTAATTATCAGATTGAAGAATCTTCTAGTTCTTAATTATGTTTAACATCATCATTGACTCGGTGTGGTCTAACCGATCATGCCAACTAATTAAATAATTATGATCCATAAACTTCTGGTTTATGATCGTATGTGTATTACTTTCTCGTATGTAATACAAAACGTATGATACGGGATAATACAATATAACTTCAAAGTTCAAACCATCACGTTATGCAATCACTCCATAGTTTGCCACTTTTGTGGTCCATCTCATTATTCTTAGTTTGCCACTTTTGGTGGTCCATCTCATTATTAACATGATCAGACGGTCGATCTCATTATTGATATGACCATCATTACAATTTCCTCAATGATGTCCCTGATCACAATGATCAACATATTTTCAGTTCATGGATCAGATTAAAACCAAACAAGTTTCACGAGTTTCATTATTTTTCGGACATATGGACATAAAGTTACTTCAAACCTTTCATACCATTTTAATGATATTGTTGCTTTAGGTTTGACAAACAAAATTTGTTTTATCCGATTTTGACTTATAAAATAAAACTTCTCTTCACATAGCAACGATTGAGAAGTAAATATATGTCCGAGTCATATAATATTTGTTGCTCTAAAATCTTAGAGGGAGAATTTTCGAAGTATGACACTTCGAGTGTCATTTCTAAGCATATTTATATTCTTTCATAAGAATGATAATACAACAACCAACATTGGCCTTATATATGTATTATCCATATATCAATACTTAAAGGCATAACATTGTGATAGTGGTAATTTTCCAACAAAACCATTACACATCACTATCTTTTTTATCAACATCAGTAAAAATATTACTATTCCATAAAGCCGTAATTGATATATGATATGAAACCAAAAAGATCATGATTTTTTAGTTATAAACGAATAATTAGAAACTAAGACTAAAAAAATGTATAAACCAAACAATGCGTATATCTAGGCATTCTCTAGCATGTGTGCGCATGTATAAATATAAACATGAAAAACTAGTAATAATATCTTACAACAAATTGATAGTCACTCACATAGCAACTTTAATATCATATAATCTGTTATTATAATATATTTTAAGATGATATTTGGATTCAAAATAAATCATGAAAGATTCTATTTTTTTATAAACAACTTAAAATAATCACTTATGAATTAGTAAGCGAATAACTAGTTTATTTTTAAATAGATGAATAAATGCTTTAAATTATTACGAAGAAAATAAAATTTTTAATCAATTTCTATTAACAATGATGTTGACTCCATGTTCAATATCGAATCAAGGAACGTAATTGATAAAAGAAAAAAAAATTATTTCATTTAGCAATCAATAATTTTTTTAAAGAATAACCCAATCAATAATTCATATCTATTTTTATTTTTTTGATATATTCTTGGAGGACACTTGCTCTTGTATTACTTAAACAACATAACACTTATAGTATCAGATAGCATTTAAATTTAAAAAAAAAATGTTAGCATTTGATTTTAAAGGTTTTAAAACAAAGAATCTGTGGTGAATAAAAGCAACTCATTTAAATTTGAAAAAAAAAACAGACTCCGAAAACAAATCATATCAATTTGTTTATAATATAAAATTAGCACAGAACACTTTTAACTATGATTATGATGATACTTCAAAAGTAAATTTAATTTAAATCATTATAATTCACAAAAAAAAAGTCCATACACAAATTAATGGTGTACATCTATATTTCTACACTGTGTCATAGGATATAGAAAAATACTATAATTTTGTGGAACAAACATCTCGATTTAATCCAAATAGTGAGATTTAAGAAAAAAAAATATTTAATGTAACAGAAATATTAAAAGTTAATACCTACTCACCTTACAACGGAACCGAAGCGACCGTAATAATTTATGTAGGCTAAAATAAAATCTCATTGATTTTAGGCTTTAACTTCAATAAAAAAAACTTTTATTATGATATTCCAAATTTTCTTTTCAATACCTTATATGACAATATCTACGGTAGCTCTTGGATGATACCAACAAAATAAAAGTAGAATTAGTTAATCAAGAAACAAATTTCAATTTCCAATAACTAATATAATACACGATTAATAAATATATAACAAATATCATGATTTTAAAATAAAACATACCTGTATAATAGCTTGATTGAATATTTGATATCGTGATCCAATTTTAAAAGCAATTTGTGCTGATAACGTGTTGTGAAACTAGCCTAATAGCAAAGAAGAAGAAAGAAAATAATAGGAAGAAGAAATCTAATATTTCATTGAAAAAATAATAGGAAGAAGAAATCTAATATTTCATTGATTGAGATATATTTACAATGAGATACAATAGTAGTATATATAGGTGTACAAAACTTGGAGAGAAAGCTAATCTATTTTTGGTGTTGATAACACATTAATAATAAATATATTCATAACATATTTAATGACTTTTCACTAAAAACTGTCAAAGTTGGTCAACGATGATAGAATGTTTTAGTTAAAATCCTAGTAAATTAGATTAAAATGTTAATAGGTTACAGGAGTAAAGAAATTTGCCGTTAAAAAAACAAAGATTATACCCTAGAGATTTATCTTGTAGTTTGGTGTTCTATATAATCAGGAAATCTACCGGAATAATTAACCCTGTAAGGTTTCATGGCGAGATCTGATTAAATATCAGTGGTGGGGATTGGGCGGTGGCAGGTGGTTGTGGACGGTGGCGTAAGGTGATGATCAAGATGTTGTTGGTTTCAGTGGTTGGATGGACGATGATGGTTGGGTGTTTGGTTAAGGTTGGGTTGGGGCGGCGATGGCTGGACAATAGTGGTTGGGTGTTTGGTTAGGGTTAGGGTTAGGGTGGTGGTTCTCAGTAGATCAGTTATCGGTGAAGACTGAGGTAGCGGTGGATGGTTGTCGTGGTGGTGGTGGTGGTGGATGGTTGTCGTGGTGGTGGGAGGTGGGAGATGGTGGTGGTGGTGGTAGATGAAGGTTGAGAGAGAGGGGGGGTTAGAAAGAGTTCTATGTGTGTGTTTATAAAGAGAGAAAGAGATTTCTAAATTTAGAAAAAATATTATTAGTTATTTAAATTTATTTTTGTTTTATTTATTAAAATATTTATAAATAAATGGGTACAAAGACTAAACTACCCCTGTTTGATTAGATTTAACAAAAATAACTAACAGGGTTAGGGTCAAAGGACAAAACGTGCAACAAAATTCCCTGCAAAGGGCTAAACTTGTCAAAATTCGTTGAAAAGGACACTACCTGAAATATGGTATCAAGATAAAGGACAAAACTAGGGCTGGCAGTTTTGACACGAATACGATAACACAAACACGATAGCACGACACGAACCTACACGAAGTTAACAGGTTTCGTGTTCGACCTTAACATGTTTCGTGTCTAAAAAGGTCGACACGATAAGACCTGTTTATTTTTCGTGTCTAAACAGGTTAAAAGTCGTTAACCTGTTAACAACCCGTTAATGGACATGCTAAGGTATGTGGACTTGTGGAGTCAGAGTATGTGGGGTGGTATTAGGTATACTCTAAGTTTTCACTAAACAGGTTCCTTAATGGCTAATATCAGATATGGAATAATAGGTCGTGTTCGGCTCATAACATGTCGTGTTTGTGTCTTAAACAGGTCGTATGATATGTTGGGAACATTTTCGTGTCTTAACATGTCATTTAGTGTAACCTGTTTATTAACAGGTTCGTGTTCGTGTTTGGAAAATCTGACACGATAAGATTTCGTGTCTTGTTCGTGTTTACATGTTTCGTATTCGTGTCTTAAAAGATCAGGTTGACCCGATATGCCAACCCTAGACAAAACGTGTAGTTTTTCCTAAATATTATCACAACTTCTTCTTTTCTCCTACGTTCTCTACATATTTAGACCTAGAACTCAAAGTTGCCGACTACGTCAGAGATCTTTTTGTTCTTGTTCTTTTCACTTAAACCACTCTGAAGCTATTAAGGAGGGTCAAAACAAAAGAAAATGACTTAAGTAAGAGACACCTATTAATGAAAATATCATGCAACTTTTATCGTCGTAGGGTTGTCGGGGGATCGCCGGAGGGTCAACTGACCTCCAGACCCCTGTAGTTCGGCCCCTACCGTTACGTGATTACATAATTTATTATCGCATTTTATGTGAAACCCACCGAGTGATTACGTAATTACGTAAAAATAGTTGACTGTGTATTATTACGTGATTACATAATTTTTGAATATTTATTACGTGATTACGTAACTTCATTATAGTATTTATGTGAAATCTCATTGAGTGATTACGTAATTACGTACTAACCACAACTATAGCCGTTTGAAAATTAAGTGGCGGTCAATGCCCCTTTTATATTGAGTCAACAAAAATGAGAAGGGATTAAAATAAGCCATGCCATTAACAGGTGGTAGCCACATCATCCATATATGTAACGACGTTTGGTTAATTTAACGGTGGGGTATTTTACAAAAAAAAATGGACGAGTTCGGATTATTATCGGCTAATGGCTAATAACTGACTTGGGATTATTTTCCGCCAAAGTTAAAAAGGTCAGATTATTTATTTCCAATTTGCCTATTTATTTTTAGATCTGCAACTCAAAGTTGCTGACTACGCCGGAGATATTTTTTGTTCTTGTTCTCTTCACTTAAACTACTCTAAGGCTATCAAGGAGGGTCAAAACAAAAGAAAATGACTTAAGTAAGAGACACCTATTAATGAAAAGTTCATGGAACTTTCATCGCCAAAGGTTCGTCGGGGGATCGTTTGAGGGTGAATGGACCCTTCTGACCCCCCTGTAGTTCCGCCCTTGTCACTACATGATTACGTGATTTCATTAAAGTGTTTTATGTGAAATCCACTGAGTGATTACGTAATTACATAAAAATAGTTAACTATATATTATTACATGATTACATAATTTCTGAATACGTATTACCCGATTACATGATTTCATTATAGTATTTATGTGAAACTTCACTGAGTGATTACGTAATTACGTACTAATGATAACTATAATAAAAAAATGTAATACATAATAGTTATATTAGCGAAAACATTAGCCAATCAATCTATAATAACAACATAATGGTTATATTAGAGATTTAATCACGTAATAAAGCATAAACAATCAAGTTCTTATTATTGAATGTCTAATCACGTAATTATTTTTGTTGAATGTGTAATCACGTAATGATTTATTTTGAATGTATAATCACGTGTCGTATAAAAAATTTAAGAAAATTATAGCAAAAATCTGCTTGAATTGAAGAGAATGAAATGTTTATTAATACGGTGTATTTTTTTTTAATTATTAACGTATGAAAAAGTTATAGTCGTTTGAAAATCAAGAGAGGAAATAGTTTTAAGGGAGAACAGATCATCAAACCCTATATTCCTTATATCAAGAAAGGCACATATATGACCATGATTCTCTTCTACACTTCACATGAAATTCCTCTATTTTACATAATTTCTTGTCTTACATATAAGTAAATACTAAACGAATGGTTATGTTTACAAGGACATTCAAAAAAAAAAAAAAAAAAAAACAAACATACTTCGTAGTAAACTACCAATATACATCAACCTTTTAATAGTTGAGCAATGTTTTCAGTATTGGATCGTGTTGGATCAGTTCTGTTTTAGGCATAATGGAAAACATGAAAACATACCTTTGATTGCATCAGCACAGGCCAGTAGAGAATCCAGATGGAGACGCAGCAACAGTGTTTGACATGATTGTCAGCTTGATCTGGTTCCTCCTTAGGGTGCAATCTAATGATGGTGATGATAAGAAACCGACAAGGGAATCGGTTATGGAGAGAGAGAGGTCGATTGATGTTATGAGAGTAATCAAGTTGTCTAACCTTGAAACCTCTACATTAGTCTCCTTATATAAGCACCCAGGAGGAAACCCTAATTAGTTAATAAGGGTAATTAGGCCCATCAACAATTACCAACTAATTATTTAATAGGATTGTTATATATTTTGATCCATATAATGTAAATGATTATAATGGCTACTAGATTAAATATAGAATAAATATATTTAATCTTACATTCTCCCACTTAGCCGAGTAATCATTTACTATGAGTGTTAGATAAGCCTGATCAGGAGTTAACACTCATTTTAGCCTTAAACAAGTACTATAGCAGAGAAATACAGCCGTTGAATCATTATGCGACTCAGGACCCCCATTAATCATACTATAGCCTTAATTTAAAACCTAATCGTTATGATCAAAATACGCGTAAGCCCTTTGTTTGATTTGTAACTTTATTTGTCTATATGTCATTATGCCAGCTTGACATATTCTTAGAGACATACAAAATCAAACTGATGAGGAAAATTAAGTAATACTTAGTCATTCATAGTAGGATATGCAATTGCGCACGGCCATTAATTAATACCCGTCTATGAGCTCTCCTAATAAGACTTATGGATAATAGCCCTTCAGTTATAGGATCCTTAAGCATATCATGAATGTATTCGATACAAAACTTAGTTTCCTCAATTCGTTCATAAACGAATAATTAATTGCGTATCGAAATTTAATGCAGCACCTCTTGAACTGTTACTGTTCAAGGAGTCATGGTAGCTGACTTTATCACACTAATTCTTCAAAACATTAATTATATGGAGTTAATAAACTTATGAGTCCACTGATAAATTTCCAACAACATTTAGTGATTATATTATGTCGATATAACTTAGTTTGTTGATATCAGTCCATTATGACTCCTCCATGAGATAGGTTTTGTCTGCTGACATAAAGATATACCCAAAATTACATTTTGTAATCTTTGAATATCACAAAGTTAGAGTAATAAACCGGTTTAATTCTCACTTCTTCTTTAAATTGTAGTCTCTCGTTTCTTTTAAAGATATTGTAATACTCCATTAGATGCTACACATTAATCTAGACATATCTAGTGTGTTGCAATGTGAGTAATATCTAAACGAGTATAGACTTAAACTTACATAAGGCTTCTAATTAATGAAGCATAAGGAAATAATTTCATTTATCCTATTATCCTCTAAAGGAGAGCAGTATTTTGTTACATATGTAAGGACCCATTTAATGTTAAACTTATGGAACGAAACTAATGTCCCATTGGGTCTATCTCGGTACGTTATGATATCTATTACATAAGAGACATCTCTGAGATCTATTATATCAAAGTTTGTGTTAACAATGCTTTGACTTATGTAACATATACTTGTCAAAAGAATATCATCTATATAGGCAAGTTTATCTTAGTTGCTCCCACTCATTTTGAGGTAGGTTCATTAATCCACTTGATTCTTGATGAAAATAATTACGTTAGCTTTTCATCACATTATGATGTTTGCATTAACCCATACATGGATATTATTGGCTTACAAATAAAGTGTTCTTTAACCTTCAGTTTGAAACTTTAGGTTGTTATCTAATGAACATGTAAATGTGTCAGCCATTTGTTAGGAAAAATTGTTTTTAATGTTCATCTAATGTAGCTTTAAACCATTATAAGCTACTAGAACAGTGATGATCCTCAAAGAAATCTTTGATAATTTATCTCTTCCTAAGTATAACCTTTGACAATCAATCATGCTTCTTAGTGTCTTAACGCTTATATCAGGATTTGGTTTAGTTACGAACACTCTTAGGTAATTCAATCAAATCCCAAACGTTACACGAACACATAAAATCAGTTTTACTAGAAAACTGTTTTATTCCATTCAGATGATTGATTTACGCTAATGGCTTGATTTTAAGAGATAGGATCATTAAACATTTCCAAAATCCATTTCAATTTCATTAGGGAGGTTATGTAATCATCAAAGTTAGTAGGCTTTTAAACCTAGATAACCTCCTGAGTTGATTATTGGGTTCATTAGAAGTTTCAGTTTTATGGATTAGCTCTTGGTTAGGTTGCTATCATTTTCATTCTAAGTTTGTAAGAGTTGGTGCAGTATGGTGTACAAGAGGTGTAATCGGAGTTAAATTCGGAGTAAAATTTAATGATACTCTTCCCCCCGCCTCTTGTATTCCTTGCAAGTCATGACAAGGAATTTGACTGCTCCTACTGACCTTAGAAATCTTTAGGAACTCAGCATGCTTAGGGTCAATATTTAACGACCAACAAATTCCAATAGAGAAAACAAATTAATGATGTTAGTCATTGTGATTTCTCTTGTTGAGGATTATGTTAGTTTAGGTAAGAAATCTAAGTGTGCCCACAATTAAGCAACAATGAAACTTTTGTAAGAGCAGCATTAGATTTTAAGGAGACAAGTATTGATGGAACAGTGTCATGATGGAGCGGTGTCTTGTACAAGAGGTGCAAATTTAGGTAATGTAAAACTTTCACTCCCCCACCTCTTGCAACTATTGCAAGTTATTATTAAGACACTTAATGCTCCCACTGATCTTTAATATCTCTAGAATGCTACAAGAGAAGTTTCAATGAGCTACGTGATGTGGGAACCTATCACATATACGTTAGACTTTATTTGATTTCTTTTAATGTCCTGATATCATAAGAAACTTTAGGGACATATTTAATAGAAATCTTATTAAGTATATATATGAATAGATTTCTTCTAAGACCGTGGGCCATATGCGACAAAATTTAGATACAAGTTGATAGTCTGTTAAATGATAAATGAATTATGTCAGAATATTCCATTTGGAATAAGTTCCACGAATGTCAATGAATGACTTATGATGGACCCATACTTATTCCTTAAGCCAAGTCATATTTTAGGGCTTTAACGTCGTGATTTAAAATCACTTAAAATGAGATTAGATGAAAAAAATCATCCTCATTAACCATGTTATGATTTCTCATGAATTTTGGTTATAATGGATGAAATTTATAAGTCTCATTTTCCTTTAGTCAAATTCTCATTTGCATGATGACAAAAGTTGTGAAAAAGTAAGGTATCATCTAGTTTCATCTTAGTAATGTTTCTATCCAGATATTTAGAACAAATAAAATGAGAGTTTAAGATAAGTGTGACTTTATGTCGACTATGCAAACCTCACAACCTTCATAACATTGCTTAATCATGATACTATATTCTGATTAATCTTCAGAATATATAAGGTATCGAAAGGCGTTGTTAGAAGACTGCTTATTATGGTTCTTATAGCCTTAGCATTTAATTTTGTCACTAACTCTCATGTTAGTTATTTGTTGACTTCTGGTAAGGAAACGTTTAAAACTAGAGTCAACTAATCATGTATTAATAGGAATATTAAAGAATTATCAGACATAAATATCATTAGTAAGTGACTATTTAATTTATCCAACTGTTCTTTAGAATAATGGATAGTCTCGTTGCTTATGCCTAGTCTAATGACATAATTATGCAGTGAGATTTTCCCTTGAAGAACCTTAACGTTGGGATTAGCACTTGTAATTTGTCTATGGACCTTAGAACAATCCTCTCTTAAGGTTTTAGTGGTTGTAAGGTGAATAACATCCTATTTTCCAGTTTCAAGCATTTATTTCTATGTACATATGTTGCTTATCAACACACTCGTTATACTTTGGTATTTTGAGTGTTATAGTTGATTTATAAGGCATCAAATTGTACAAGTGAAAATCTTAGTATGTAAGGAAAAAATATACTTATTTCCATGTGTAAGCCCTTAACTTTATGGGTCATGGTATTGTACATTGTTATGTATTCACATATACCACTTGGCTTTATAATTTATAATTTTAAATGAGGGCATGCATCTTAGGAGTTCTAGTGATTATTCCACAATTATAGATTAGTCTTAGGAAAGACCTAATCTGGAATAACCTTTTAGTGACAGCACTTATGTTACAGAGTTCTTGATTATCATAAGAGACATCATGTTTGATTTGTCCTATTCATCATGCTCTACTTTTCTTCTGTAGTGCTTTATCAGAAGAGAGCAATAGGATCATCGTGTCTTAAGAGATAATCAAGGATTTAATTTAAGAGCTAATTCTTATAGAAACTTTAAGCAAAACATATTAGATTTAGGAATTAGAGTGGATGAGATATAAATTTATAGAAGAAAATTATAGTGAGTAAAATTATGGGTACTAAGAATAAGGCAGACAAAATGATCACAAAAATTAATGGAGGATCATTAATATAAGGATCATTATGTGAAGAAGTTGTGATATGTCTATTACTAACATCAAAATAATAGACTACTTAAAGTTCTACTTAAACGAAGACAAAACAGCTTTGGCCAGAAGTGTAATCATTTAAGCATGTGTGCAAAGTGGTTGTAACAAATCAGCTTTGGCCAGAAATTGAGACAATCACTATAGTTATGCACTTGTTAAGTATGCCATCTATGAAGGAATTAAATCAGCTTTGGCCAGATATTAAGACATTCGTGTTTATGATGCACACTTAACATAGCTTTCGTAATACTTGAACGATAAGTAGATGCATCAAATCAGCTTTGGCCAGAAGTGACACATCAGAAGCTCATTCAAGTTAAGCCATTTTGGTTTTGTAAAACATTATTTGATCCTCATTAATTAACTAAGTAATTACAAAAACCAATCATTTAATAGCAAACCACCTGTTAGCGCGGATCGAACTCCGCGGTGAGTTCGCTGGGGGTGCAGGGGGACAACGTGCCCCGAGCTAAATCTTAGTTCACATTAAACAGCCTAAAATAATGAGGTTTCGAGTGAGATCTCGAGTCAAGTTATGAGGTCTCGAGTGAGATCTCGAGTCAAGTCTCAACTCAGCTTATAACATTATGAGGTCTCGACTCATTAATGGTCTCGAGTCGCAACCTCAGTGTCTCGAGTCGTAATCATGGTCTCGACTATTGTGTTTTATGAGATCTCGAGTGCTTGATGAGATCTCGAGTCGCAACCATGGTCTCGAGTGATTAAGGTTGAAGCCCTTGGTCGAAACCTCAGTGGTCTCGAGTCGAGACCCTGTGGTCTCGAGTCGAAATCGTTGTCTCGAGTTGTGAAGATTTGAGAACACTTATGATTTCGAGTAGAGTCCTTATGGTCTCGAGTAGAGACCTTATGGTCTCGAGTCGTTAAACAAATGATCTCGAAACTCCTGTTAACAGCTGTTAGTGTGATAAGTTTGAAATTCGAATTTTAAGGGATTTGGTATATATTATTTCCTGTTTTAAAAGATATTTTATATTTATCCAATAATTTCGAAAATTATATCTAATAACATTAACAGATTTTTCGAAATCTTAAGGGATAAAAAATTAATCAAATACAGGAAAAACACCTTCTAATCCTTAATTCATTTCAAAATAAGGGAATTTATTCGAATTTCACTAAGAACATGTGTCACACCCTCAAATTACCACCTAGGGAGTGTCCTTGTTAGGCGTGTGACGACTAGCAATGAGCCACCAATTACATTGAATCACAAGATTAAAATAAAGTTCCATTGTTTAATAGTACTAAAATCCCAAACATAAGTTATCCAAAACCATAGTTCAGCGGAAGCGTAAAGATATCATAAGTTAAATACTAAACAAACGTAATAATTAAGGGTTTGATAAACAAGTTCATCAGCATGACCATGACCACTCTTGCTCTCCAGCCAACAAGCTTCTGTTCCAATCACCTAACGAACTGCGAGCATGTAACACGTGTATCAGACAAAGCTGGCGAGTTCACAGTTTTAGAAAGCGTTTGTTACCAGTTGTATGTAAAACTGTTCAATAACCAATGCAAGTAATATTGTTAATATCTCAATTCCGAACAAGACGGCTCCTGAAATACATGACTGCCCTTCCCACGTACTCCTATCTAGTACTGGGCCACGACTGGGTCATTAGTTCACATCCGTCCTATCTAGGAGCGGTGTGAGGGTGCCAAACCTAAGTAGCGCTACCAACTAATACCCGTTACCCTCCAGGTAACATAATAAGGGACTTACAAAAATGATAGGTGAGAATATTAACCAATATACCCGTTTTTACCCAAAAGACTTACCCCTCCATGGGATACCCACTGACTGTCCCCAACCACTGGGACGCATGCTCGAATGTAGTGAACTCACCTTAGAGTGCTCAGTAGATTATGTTACTTGTTTATCAGATGATTAAATGCGTCCTATCACAATTTACCAGTAGCAATCAATTTAGTATTCACGTCTGACCACGTATTTCGTAACAAGTAGCATTCACAGAATATATACACATAATGTCATGCAACAACCAATAGTTGATCATGTAACGCACTTAACCATAACATGCATCGTAACCATTACATATGCTAGCCATTTTGATCACATGGAAATTACATCCTTCAAGTCCCAGTTCAACATACATATTATAACCGTTTGTTAATGTGAGCTTATAAAACTATTCGGCTCAAGCATTGCTGGCCCGCAGCCCATTCGACAGAACCGGGTCTCCAGCCCAGATTTAATATACGGCCCCAAGCCATAAATGGTGTGTAATTGGATACAAAGTGTGTGCAGCCCACATCACAACCGGCCCAACGATCATGCATTTCACACAACTAAGTCAATCCGTAAAGGAGTGCGACCAAGACCCATTTGTGTGACCGGTTGGGCTCGTTGCCCACTGTTTAGTGTGCAGCCCAAACAGCCGTCTTAGGTGAGCTTGTTGCCTCATTTTGTGAACAGGTGCTATACTATCACATAGTTATCACTTGCAATAACCTACAAACTAACATGCATGTTCATATACGCATATCACACGTGTAGTGTTCCAGCAATACACACAACATACTACTAGTCATACCGGTTTCTCATGCACATAACAGTTTACGATCATCATATAGTAGGTGTTCTGGCCATGCACGAATTCATATTACAGGCTCATGTTATCCACAATGGCACATAACAAGCAGTTCGGTTCATCTTCAAGCTGGTATACAAGTTCACCATATGCAATAGTTTAATTACTAATCAATACATCATACATCCGAGTGTGCGACAAACACGTAATATACAACCAAATATAGTCAGCCCAAAGCTAATCGTGCAAGCCCATTAGTATATCGGCCCTGGAGGCTGAGCGATCCACATGGGGACGTGCAACCCAAGTGTATGCGGTCCAGGTTTTACCCGAGGTCCAGCAAATGAGAGCGGCCCATTTATCATGTACAGCCTAGGTTATACTTAGCATTATCAATTGTCATGCAACTAATATTAATATCGCACAGTAAGTCATGCAATCCAAAGCAAGTATTCTACTTTAATCACACATATGGTTCAATCAATCTAATGATGTGTGTGTGTTTTCTACGGTTTGTGTGCGGTCCATCATATGCCAGCCGCCCAGATCATGTTAACATGTGGTCCACTGACGTCAAACTAGGCCAGGAACAACAACTACTCACAATATTGTTTTAACCTTGCTTATTACTTTGTGAGTATTATGCAATGTATACTATGTCACTTCACACAAACCATGAGTTCTATATATCTTACACGTGCCTCTAACATCATTAATCCACAACTAACATGCAAGTCCCAATGGTTGTCACTATCTACCACACATGCAGCCATTAACAATATCAGCAACCTATTCAATCAACCATTTATTACACAACATGCCATTCTTTTTATTGTTGTCATACATGCCCTCATACATATGATCAATCCTCAAGAAGTCAATACTAACATTTACGGACACACATAATCATATTACATCATACGCAAATCAACAATTAGAAGTTACTAACCAGAACTTTTGTCGATCAATATGCTATTTCGAACCAGGGGGGTTTCTCCTGCCGTTCACGAGTCAAGGGGCGAGGGGAATGTTTAGGGTTTTAGTTGTTCATTAACAATATACGTACTAATCATATAAGCTGCTAGTTAGGGCCGTTCCTTGTTGGCTATGCCTATGGCCTTAAACCCAAGTAAAATGGGCTGTCAAACCTCTAAATAGAACATCCCATACTAACGATTTAGGGGGCGACCTTCACTAGTTTAAGATGCGGCCCAACTTATAATCAGCCCACAAGTCGGCCCATTACTCATTACCCACTACATTACATCCTAACATGCTCATCAAGGTCACGGGTGTTGAACCGGTGTGATAATAAAAAAAACAAGACAAAAAGAAAATAATAACAGGAATGGAATCGAATCACAACGACAAAGGCACTAACCTTAAAGTTCGGGTTGTCACATCATCCACAACTTGAAAGAAATTTCGTCCCGAAATTTGACAAGTAAGCACAAAAGGGTGAAGTGAGGAGTCAAGGTTGTTGCGGATTTTGCTCGGGTGTTACATCATCCCCAACTTGAAGGGGAAATTCGTCCCGAAATTCACTTGTTTCACCCGGATTAGACTTGTTGTTAGGAAAAAGATGAGGATACTTAAGCTTCATTTGATCCTCCCGCTCCCACGTGAACTCCGGTCCACGTCTTGAGTTCCAACGAACTCTAACAATCGGAATGCGACTATGTTTACGTACCTTGACCTCCCGATCCATGATCTCATTAGGCTCTTCAACAAACTGTAGCTTGTCATCAATCTTGAGCTCTTGAAACGGTACAACTAGTGTTTCGTCAACCAAACACTTTCTCAACTGTGAAACGTGAAAGACATCATGCACATTACCCAACTCAACAGGTAACTCAAGCTTGTATGCGACTTTACCGATCCGCTCCAAGATTCTAAACGGCCCAACGTATCGCAGATTAAGCTTGCCCCGCTTCCCGAAGCGTACAACGCCCTTCCACGGTGAAACTTTCAACATAACCCGATCACCTACTGCAAACTCTAACGGTTTGCTACGCTTGTCAGCGTAGCTCTTCTGACGGTCACGCGCTGCTGCCATGCGGTTCCTGATCTGAATAATCTTTTCCGAAGTTTCTAGTACAAGCTCAGGACCCGCAATCTGGCTGTCTCCCACTTCGGCCCAACAGAGAGGAGAACGGCATTTCCGCCCGTACAATGCTTCGAACGGAGCTGCCTTGATACTAGTATGGTAGCTATTGTTGTAGGAGAACTCTATCAACGGCAAATGTTTCTCCCATCCTTTCCCAAAATCAATCACACATGCCCGCAACATGTCTTCAAGCGTCTGAATGGTGCGCTCACTCTGACCATCCGTCTGTGGGTGATAAGCAGTACTCATGTCGAGGCGTGAACCGAACGATTTGTGCATAGCCTGCCATAACTCAGAAGTAAAACGCGGATCTCGATCTGAAATGATAGAAGTTGGTACCCCGTGCCTAGATACAACCTCCTTAAGATAAACTGCTGCAAGCTGGGAATACTTATCTGTTTCCTTGATTGCCAGGAAGTGTGCTGACTTCGTGAGACGGTCGACAATCACCCAAATAGTATCGTTCCCAGCCTGCGTTCTCGGTAATCCCGTAACAAAATCCATGGCGATTTGTTCCCATTTCTACATGGGTATCTCTGGCTGCTGGAGTAGACCCGAAGGTTTCTGGTACTCTGCTTTGACTCTAGCACAGGTCAAGCACTTACTCACGTATGTTGTGATGATAGCTTTCATATTCGGCCACCAATACAAGACTTTGAGATCCTGATACATCTTATCAGATCCCGGGTGGACAGAGTATCGAGACTTATGTGCTTCATCCATCACAAGTTCGCGGAGATCGCCAAACAGAGGAACCCATAATCTCCCCATAAAATAGTAAATGCCATCAGACTTTTGCTCGAACTTCTTGTTCATACCACGCAAACCCTCTGCTTCAATGTTTCCAACCTTTAAGGCCTCGACCTGAGCTGAATGAATCCGTGTGGGTAGATCAGAGTGAATAGTAAGTTGTAGAGCACGAACACGCTTCGGCTTCGTTTCCTTGCGGCTAAGAGCATCTGCTACAACGTTAGCTTTACCTGGGTGATACTTGATGGCACACTCGTAATCATTGAACAACTCTACCCAACGACGCTGACGCATATTCAATTCTTTCTGGTCGAAGATATGCTGAAGGCTCTTGTGATCAGTATATGTGGTGCATATCGTACCGTACAAATAATGCCTCCAAATCTTCAGTGCAAAGACCACTGCTCCTAACTCCAAGTCATGTGTCGTGTAGTTCTTCTCGTGTACTTTCAACTGTCGAGAAGCGTAAGCTATCACCTTCTCGCGTTGCATCAACACGCAACCGAGACCCTGGATCGAAGCATCACAATAGACCTCAAAATCCTCAGTACCATCTGGTAGAGATAGAATCGGCGCGCTGCATAATTTTTGTTTCAAAAGCTGGAAAGCATCCTCCTGTTTCGTTCCCCAATAGTAAACTACCTTCTTCTGTGTTAATGAGGTGAGTGGCTGAGCAATCTTCGAAAAGTTCTGAATAAAACGACGATAATACCCTGCTAGACCGAGAAATTGTCGCACCTCCGAAGGATTCTTTGGTGCCGCCCAATTCCTAATGGCGTCAATCTTGGCAGGATCCACATGTATGCCCACCTCATTAACTATATGCCCCAGAAAATGTACCTCCCGTATCCAAAAATCACACTTAGAAAATTTTGCGTACAACTGCTCCCTCCTCAGAAGTTCTAGGATAAGGCGTAGATGCCGCTCATGATCCTCCTTGTTCTTGGAGTAAATTAGTATGTCGTCGATAAAAACGATAACGAAGTCGTCAAGGTATGGCTTGCACACGCGGTTCATGAGATCCATGAAGACCGCGGGTGCGTTGGTCAACCCGAATGGCATAACCAAGAACTCATAGTGACCGTATCGCGTCCGAAACGCTGTTTTGGGAACGTCTTCCTCTCTGACTCGCACCTGATGATATCCCGACCTTAAGTCGATTTTTGAATAAAAACTTGACCCTTGCAACTGGTCAAACAGGTCGTCGATACGAGGCAAAGGATAACGGTTTTTGACCGTCATCTTGTTGAGCTCGCGATAATCTATACACATCCGAAAGGACCCATCCTTCTTCTTCACAAATAGAACTGGGGCTCCCCAAGGGGAAGAGCTAGGTCGGATGAAACCCCTATCCAACAGCTCTTGGAGTTGGTTTGACAATTCCTGCAACTCCCCTAGCGCAAGACGGTATGGCGCACGAGCAACCGGGGCTGCCGCTGGGGCGAGGTCGATTTGGAATTCCACCTGACGATGTGGAGGTAAACCAGGGAGTTCCTCAGGAAATACGTCAGGATATTCATGAACAACTGGAAGATACTCAATCTTCCTTTCATCAGACTGTGAATCAGTGACAAGGGCTAAAATAGCAGGATAGCCCTTACGCAGATACTTCTGAGCCTTCATTGCTGAAATAATACCAAATGGGGTCCCACTGCGATGACCCTGAACTGATAAAGATTCTCCACTAGGGAGGGGGACACGTACGATTTTCTCCTTACAGAGAATCTCCGCCTGATACTTGGACAACCAGTCCATACCGATAATCACGTCGAAGCTTCCAAGAGTAATGGGAAGTAGGTCAATGTCGAATACTTGACCCAGAAGATCGAGTTTACACCCAACTAGAACATGTGAAGCTTCGATTGTTTTACCATTTGCTATCTCTACTATGTGTTTCATTACGAGTGGTGTAGGACTTAACCCTAACTGAGAATTGAACCCCAAAGACACGTAACTCCAATCGGCACCAGAGTCAAATAAAATAGAAGCAATAACACCATTCACTGAAAACGTACCAGTAACCACGTTGCCGTCGTTCCGCGCTTCCCCCGCTCGTAACACAAACCCGCGCCCACGCGCAACACTACCCCCATTGTTTCCCGCATTGTTATTCCCGTTGTTACCCCCTGTGTTCTGCTTCAGCTGAGGGCAGTCTCGCTTGAAGTGCCCCTCGGCCCCACACTGATAACACCCTTTTTGAGTACCCTGGTTCTGCTGAGTCTGTTGTCTACCCGACTGCTGTGATGGCTGCTGCTGAGCTGGAAGTGTAGCCCTACAATCCCTAGCCACGTGCCCTGATCGGTTACACCGATGACAAACCCGAGCACACTGTCCCTTGTGATGATAGTTACACTTGTTGCACAAAGGTAGCTTCCCCGCATATGATCCCTGCCCTGACTTGTTACTCTGGTTTTGATTCACTGATGATGACTGACTGAAACTGCGGTTGCTGCCAGTATCCGTCTTCTTCTGAGGCTGTGCAAAGTTGGACCCCTTGTCTATATCGTTCCACTTACGTTTGCTATCAGCAGCAGATGCAGTGGAAGTAGTAGCGGCTGTAGTAGTACTAGAAATACGTGGTGGTAGTGAATTGCTCTCCACCTCTTGATCAACGATCTTGTGAGCCAAACGGACAATCTGAGTTAAGTTATTAAGGTTTGCCGCAGTAACCAAACCCTTCACCCGTGGAGGTAATCCCTTGATAAACAACTCAATTCTTCGAGGCATAGGTCGAGACAAATTCGGACACAAGTCAGCCAACTCATACGATCGCTTCACGTATGCTTCAATTTCGGATCCCACCATTTTCAAATCATAATACTCGTTTTCTAATTACTGTATTTCATCACGAGGACAATATTCCTCCCTCATCAATTCTTTAAACTCGTCCCACGTAGTGGCGTTCGCCGCCTCGATGCCTAACAGCTGAACCTGGGCATTCCACCAGGTCAAGGCACCATCTTCGAGCGTGCCCGCATCAAATTTCACTCTATCACCAACCGGGCAGTTACACATCGCGAATACGGACTCTGCCTTTTCGAACCAGCGCAAGAGTCCTACAGCCCCTTCAGTCCCACTGAAGGTCTGCGGCTTACAATCCATGAAGGTTTTAAACGTGCAAACAGGTTGGTGAGGCGGATTTTGTGGCGCCGGCTGACCAGCCTGATAAGCTGCCAAGGCTGCAGCCACCTGGGCGTTGATTAAATCCGCTAACTCAGCTTGTGTCATATTGATTTGGCCACGTCCACCACCGCGGCCTCCACCACGTCCACCACGACGGCCTCCACCACGTCCGTGCATGATTCTATAAATATGGGAAAAAAGAACGAATTTAACAGACAAGTTCAAGTAGATGCCAAGTATTGCTATGGTATTCACAGTTTTCGAGGTTCTAATACAAGATTGACTAACAACGCGGAATTCCTTTTTCACACTAGTCGAGATTTACTGGGACTCACATGCACCCCACGTTGTTATTATGTGTGCACCCATAATAATAACCCAAGTTGCATGTTTATCTCAGTTCCTCCCAACTCGTGTTAAAAGGTTTCCCCAAATTCAAGCAGCATGATCAATGACATCACAACATAGAGCATGTAAGTTCAAGAAGAGTCCTACTCCTAAAACACGTAGCATAGACCGATAACATAGAAATTCGTATTGTAATATCAGATGTGCGTTTGAGTGTGATACTAATCATGAGTACGTACTAAATATGCTATGCAATAGTAAACAAGAGACGAACCTTGCTGCCTGGAGCTGAGTGTCATGGTCAATGTCGGATCAGTTCAGTTATAGTCTGGTTTTGTAAAACATTTTAGAACCAAGTTCACTATAACCAGTGGCTCTGATACCAAACTGTCACACCCTCAAATTACCACCTAGGGAGTGTCTCTGTTAGGCGTGTGACGACTAGCAATGAGCCACCAATTACATTGAATCACAAGATTAAAATAAAGTTCCATTGTTTAATAGTACTGAAATCCCAAACATAAGTTATCCAAAACCATAGTTCAGCGGAAGCGTAAAGATATCATAAGTTAAATACTAAACAAACGTAATAATTAAGGGTTTGATAAACAAGTTCATCAGCATGACCATGACCACTCTTGCTCTCCAGCCAACAAGCTTCTGTTCCAATCACCTAACGACCTGCGAGCATGTAACAAGTGTATCAGACAAAGCTGGCGAGTTCACAGTTTTAGAAAGCGTTTGTTACCAGTTGTATGTAAAACAGTTCAATAACCAATGCAAGTAATATTGTTAATATCTCAATTCTGAACAAGACGGCTCCTGAAATACATGACTGCCCTTCCCACGTACTCCTATCTAGTACTGGGCCACGACTGGGTCATTAGTTCACATCCGTCCTATCTAGGAGCGGTGTGAGGGTGCCAAACCTAAGTAGCGCTACCAACTAATACCCGTTACCCTCCAGGTAACATAACAAGGGACTTACAAAAATGATAGGTGAGAATATTAACCAATATACCCGTTTTTACCCAAAAGACTTATCCCTCCACGGGATACCCACTGACTGTCCCCAACCACTGGGACGCATGCTCGAATGTAGTGAACTCACCTTAGAGTGCTCGGTAGATTATGTTACTTGTTTATCAGATGATTAAATGCGTCCTATCACAATTTACCAGTAGCAATCAATTTAGTATTCACGTCTGACCACGTATTTCGTAACAAGTAGCATTCACAGAATATATACACATAATGTCATGCAACAACCAATAGTTGATCATGTAACGCACTTAACCATAACATGCATCGTAACCATTACATATGCTAGCCATTTTGATCACATGGAAATTACATCCTTCAAGTCCCAGTTCAACATACATATTATAACCGTTTGTTAATGTGAGCTTATAAAACTATTCGGCTCAAGCATTGCTGGCCCGCAGCCCATTCGACAGAACCGGGTCTCCGGCCCAGATTTAATATACGGCCCCAAGCCATACATGGTGTGCAATTGGATACAAAGTGTGTGCAGCCCACATCACAACCGGCCCAACGATCATGCATTTCACACAACTAAGTCAATCCGTAAAGGAGTGCGACCAAGACCCATTTGTGTGACCGGTTGGGCTCGTTGCCCACTGTTTAGTGTGCAGCCCAAACAGCCGTCTTAGGTGAGCTTGTTGCCTCATTTTGTGAACAGGTGCTATACTATCACATAGTTATCACTTGCAATAACCTACAAACTAACATGCATGTTCATATACGCATATCACACGTGTAGTGTTCCAGCAATACACACAACATACTACTAGTCATACCGGTTTCTCATGCCCATAACAGTTTACGATCATCATATAGTAGGTGTTCTGGCCATGCACAAATTCATATTACAGGCTCATGTTATCCACAATGGCACATAACAAGCAGTTCGGTTCATCTTCAAGCTGGTATACAAGTTCACCATATGCAATAGTTTAATTACTAATCAATACATCATACATCCGAGTGTGCGACAAACACGTAATATACAACCAAATATAGTCAGCCCAAAGCAAATCGTGCAAGCCCATTAGTATATCGGCCCTGGAGGCTGAGCGATCCACATGGGGACGTGCAACCCAAGTGTATGCGGTCCAGGTTTTACCCGAGGTCCAGCAAATGAGAGCGGCCCATTTATCATGTACAGCCTAGGTTATACTTAGCATCATCAATTGTCATGCAACTAATATTAATATCGCACAGTAAGTCATGCAATCCAAAGCAAGTATTCTACTTTAATCACACATATGGTTCAATCAATCTAATGATGTGTGTGTGTTTTCTACGGTTTGTGTGCGGTCCATCATATGCCAGCCGCCCAGATCATGTTAACATGTGGTCCACTGACGTCAAACTAGGCCAGCAACAACAGCTACTCACAATATTATTTTAACCTTGCTTATTACTTTGTGAGTATTATGCAATGTATACTATGTCACTTCACACAAACCATGAGTTCTATATATCTTAACGTGCCTCTAACATCATTAATCCACAACTAACATGCAAGTCCCAATGGTTGTCACTATCTACCACACATGCAGCCATTAACAATATCAGCAACCTATTCAATCAACCATTTATTACACAACATGCCATTCTTTTTATTGTTGTCATACATGCCCTCATACATATGATCAATCCTCAAGAAGTCAATACTAACATTTACGGACACACATAATCATATTACATCATACGCAAATCAACAATTAGAAGTTACTAACCAGAACTTTTGTCGATCAATATGCTATTTCGAACCGGGGGGGGGGGGGGTTTCTCCTGCCGTTCACGAGTCAAAGAGCGAGGGGAATGTTTAGGGTTTTAGTTGTTCATTAACAATATACGTACTAATCATATAAGCTGCTAGTTAGGGCCGTTCCTTGTTGGCTATGCCTATGGGCTTAAACCCAAGTAAAATGGGTTGTCAAACCTCTAAATAGAACAGCCCATACTAACGATTTAGGGGGCGACCTTCACTAGTTTAAGATGCGGCCCAACTTATAATCAGCCCACAAGTCGGCCCATTACTCATTACCCACTACATTACATCCTAACACGCTCATCAAGGTCACGGGTGTTGAACCGGTGTGATAATAAAAAGAACAAGACAAAAAGAAAATAATAACAGGAATGGAATCGAATCACAACGACAAAGGCACTAACCTTAAAGTTCGGGTTGTCACAACATGAAGAACCCTAATAAATAAAATAATAATTCTGGAACCCGAAACCTGAATTTTTAAGAGTTTTATACAGATTTCGGACAGTTAAGATTTACCATTATGATTCCGAGTCATTAAAAACATTCTTTTTCCGCGAAACAGTGGACTCGGGTTATGTGACTCGAAACCGGCTATGAATTTAATTAGGCTTTCAAAATTCCGTTTTCCAGATTTCAATCCCAGAATTAATGGATACGAAAACAGAACTGATTAATCAACATATGCTCTGATACCACATGTTGGATCAGTTCTGTTTTTGGCATAATGGAAAACATGAAAACATACCTTTGATTGCATCAGCATAGGCCAGCAGAGAATCCAGATGGAGACGCAGCAACAGTGTTTGACATGATTGTCAGCTTGATCTGGTTCCTCCTTAGGGTGCAATCTAATGATGGTGATGATAAGAAACCGACAAGGGAATCAGTTATGGAGAGAGAGAGGTCGATTGATGTTATGAGAGTAATCAAGTTGTCTAACCTTGAAACCTCTACATTAGTCTCCTTATATAACCACCCAGGAGGAAACCCTAATTAGTTAATAAGGGTAATTAGGCCCATCAACAATTACCAACTAATTATTTAATAGGATTGTTATATATTTTGATCCATATAATGTAAATGATTATAATGGCTACTAGATTAAATATAGAATAAATATATGTAAGAACCGGTCAGATCGGTCGGACCGGATTTAAGAACCGGATAACGTTTATGATTAATCAAATATATAATAATTTTTTATACAAATTATTTCTTATACTATATTTACATTTAAAACTAATTTAAAAATAAAGTTATATAACATATGTCAGCAACTTTTCTTTTATTTTCCTGTATTATATGTTACTTTTCTCTCCTTGAGATTATCTTTTTTTGGACAAAAATTTTCTTTCTATTATTTTATCTGAATTTTATTTTATTTTATTTAATTAATTCTTAGATTTCCTAGACTTCTATTCCTTTCACCAAGATGCGCAAGCTCTCAGCACAGTAAAACAACTTTCGTTGATTTTAATTCTCTTTCACTTTTCTTTGTTCACAAAGAAACCCTAAAACAACCTGCAACTATCTTTGATTTCTACATTCGTTGGTTTGCCATTCTCATCCACTCGACGATGAGAATCTTGCCCAGATTTACGACAAGGTCGTCGATTTTTGATTATGTGCAGAGCTGGTCGCCAAAGAAGGAGGGAAGATAACATCCGGTTCAACCACCACTTTTCACCGAACACACGGCTCGCCCTCCGGTCGTTGATCCTGACGGCCGGTCTGATCCGGGTTCAAAACATTGCAGTTGAGGAAATGAAAGATGTGGCTTTCTAAACTAAAAATGACAAAAGCAAAACTATCAAAACATATATAAACCGATATAGGCTAACAATCATACGATAGAACTATATCGAATCGTACATAAAAATAAGCAAAATCGCAACGTTATAATCGGAATTTTATAAAACGTTATATTATTACTAAGAAAGGGTAAAGGATGTTATTCTATAGAAAAAAATAATAAACCTATGTTGTTTGAATGGTATTGGTTTGGTTCGTCACGGTAAAGACCCATAAAAGTCAACTATATCTGACATTCTAACCCATAAATATAGAATTTTTATCGAATCGTAGATATAAATAAAATGACACAACTTTGATAACATATACATTTGTGTTTTTGATCATTTGTATATTACTACTCACAACCCGGATTGAGTAAAATTAACATGTACACATAGATAAAAATAGACTTATCGCAATGACACATCCAGAACTTTGTAAAATCTCTATTTTAAAAGTTATAAGTGAAAGAATAAAATATAATTAAAGGTAACCTAATACTAATAAAAGAGTCCCCTTAATGGCACATGACATTCTCTTATAATAAAAGATTTCATCAAAATTTCATGTGTCAATCTATCATAGTACCTCAACCATAATAAGTAAATTAATATAAAGACTATTAAATAATTGAATTTAATATATATATATATATATATATATATATATATATATATATATATATGGGACCGCTAAAATGAAAACCATCTCCACTTGTAAGAACCGCGAGAACCAGTTCCTAACTATTAGATCAACAAGATGGATGGATGAGATTAAAAGTAACAAAAATGAATATTAAATACATTTTGTCTTATTATGTCTTTTATATTTTAATCCAAAGGGGTAGTTTAGTAAAATTACCTTTTTGTCTTTTTGTCTTTATTATTTTTATTACTATTTTGTTTATTATATTACTTTTTATTTTCTAAAAAGAGTTTTTTTATTAAAAGTATTTTTAAATTCAAATTTTGTAATAAGACAAATTTTTTTATGCACCGGTTTTTGCACGCCGGGGTTTTTCAAGCGTCGTTTTTTAAGGCGCCGTTTTTACGCCGTGATTTTTCAAGCGTCGTGTTTTTTAACGCGCCGGCTTTTACACGTTTTTTTAAGGCGGCGTTTTTTACACTTTTTACGTTTTAAGTTTTACGTTAAAATTTTTACCTTTTTACGTTTTATGTAAAACTTTTTACGTTTTATGTTTTACGTTAAAATTTTTACGTTTTACGTTTTACGTAAAACTTTTTACATTTTACATTTTACGTAAAACTTTTTACGTTTTACGTTATACGTTAAAAAGTTTACGTTTAACGTAAAACTTTTTACGTTTTATGTTTTACGTTAAAATTTTTATGTTTTACGTAAAACCTTTTACGTTTTACGTTTTACTTAAAACTTTTTACGTTTTACGTGAAACTTTTTACGTTTTACGTTAAAAAGTTTACGTTTTACGTTAAAAAGTTTACGGTTTAACTTTTTTTTTTACAAAAACTTTTTTACGCAAAAACGAACGCACCCAGAAATCGCAAACACGGGAGGTGTCTCAGATATATTGTTATCATCATCGACTAGGGGAAAAAGTAAAAAACGAACAAGTCGTACATTCCCGAATCAACAAACAGATTCACATAAACAAGAATCATCTTTCATCCATCAGGATCACAACAATTCAACCCGGTTAACCATCTCGACACCAGTCATCAAGCATTTATCATCCTTTAAACATGATCCATATACCTTATTTTGATCCTAAATTATCATTCATCTTGAACAGGAACAATACCACCTCAGTTTATTAAATACAACAATTGTTTAACAACTTCCAGAATCATCAAATTAATCATACATGTTTACAGGTTCATGGTTAACACTTTCACAAATATTTCAACATTTAATCATTTAGTAAAGAACCATCATACATAATCCGTTGACAAACACAAAAACACAAACAGTGGCATAAAAGACTGACCAAAGGGTTTTGAACGGGCGAGTGTGCGGCACTCGTCGGAGTTGACCGCCGCCGCTGCCTTTCCGAACCGAGACCCAAACGAAACTGAGCTGATCGGTTTAAACCCTGAACTCGAGCCGAAAGTAAATCTCGAACCGAACATAACTCAGATTTGAGCTAAATAACATCAGCCACAACAAGATCAACATCACTTTCATTCTTCAGGAAATAAAAGGAACCGAAGCAAACCCGAACCAGACCCAAGACCCGTGGTTGACCGAACCAAACCCGCCCTGAGCCGAGACCATAATCTGACCCAAAACAGCTTGACCCGAACCGAAACTTCTAAGAACCGAACCTGCTGGATTTGACCGATGAAACCCGTGAAAACCCAAACCAAAACATCATCATCTTCAACATCAACAGTAGCCTAGCATTATCATCTTCAAAGCATCAGAAAAAAACGAGGAAAGAAAGAAGAGGGGAAGCCAAATTCTCACCGGAAATTCGACGGGCATTAGAAACACCGTCGTCGCCCCTCACTGCCGCCGCCGTGAGCGGCGGCGTTGCTCCCAACCTCGGTCTCTCTCTCTCTCCTTCTCTCCAGTCTCTCTCTCTATCTCGTCTCTGTGCTTCTCTCTCTCACCTCTCCGCCGTCACCGGACTCCACCAAAACAGTCCAATCCTCGTCATTTTTCAGCATCATCATCATCAGCTTCTATTTTAGGTTACATTTAAAAAGAAAATCACTAAACAGTAACTGTGTTCATATTTTTTTTTTCATTTAAATCATTAAATTCCAACATTTACTAAAAAAAATTGAAAATTAAAGGTTTTTTATTCATGTAAAAAAAGGTTTAAAGTAGAAACATAGGCTAAAAATTTAGTAAAACTTACGTGGGAAACAAATGTTATTCCTTTTTTAGGAACATTCTAGGCCATCAATAGTGCAGAATAGTGCAGAAGGTACTTGGTCCATTCAAAAATTCACAACACAAGGGGAGTCAATGGAATCGGCATCACCTAGGGATGAGCATCTATCACCAAATTTCATCAGTCGCCGGCTCCGCTGGTAAGTGAGGGTGAGAGATGAACTGGGGCTCAGGGTGTTTGTGTTGTGAGTTAATAGTGGAGAACGGCCGGTCGGGGTGACGTCGCCGGTGAGAAATCCGGCGACCGGAGTTAGAGAGAGAGAGGAGAGTGGGTCTGGTTGTGTGCTACGAATGGAGAAAAAAATGAGAAGTGAGAAGATATAAATGAAGAGAGAGGAGAGATAAGATATAAATGAAGAGAGAGGGTAGGATTTGACATTTGGGGTAAATGACCAAACTACCCTTTTTTCTGATTGTTTGAGAGTGGTTCTCGCGGTTCTTACAACTGGAGGTGGTTTCTATTTTAGCGGCTCCCTATATATATATATAGGGGAAGGTTCAAATGAAAACCACTAGTTATTGTGAAAACTCGAAAACTAATTAAAAAAGCCAAAAAAACATACCAATTTTTTTTGCATACCAATTTTCGCAACTTTTTGTATATTTATAAAAAAAAGTTTTCAAATTTTTTTTTGTAGTGCACATGTGTATGTGTACTACAACTTTTTTTTAAAAAAAAAGTTTTTTTTATATAAAAAACCTGAGATTTTTATAAAAAATTTGATTTTTTTTTGTGTTTTTTAGGCTTTTTTAGTTAGTTTTCGAGTTTTCACAATAAAAGTGGCTTTCATTTGAACCATCCCATATATATATATATATATTATAATCTTATATTCATGATTATATCTCTTAATATTCTTAATTCTTAATAATAGTTATTTACGTACCTATACTTTATTATAATATCTCTAGTTTAATAAATAAATACATACTTATCAAAAGAACATGGTATAACCAAAAATTATACATCCATCACTATTTGATGTAACAAAAAATTTAAAATCTTATCATGTTTATAATTTATTATTATCATTTTCACAAATGTTAAACATATATATATAAATAGTATATATATACATATATATGTATAGTATAAATAATCTCAGATCATGAACTAATTCCATTTCATCTTCTACTTTGATAACACCTTTTAAAATAAAAAAAATTATTAATTTAAAAAAATATATACTAATTCTTTTGTATTCAAAAACAAAATTCTTACTTCGTAAACCCATATGAGTAATGTTATATTTTTTCTTTAATTTTGTATATATAGTTTATCTTAGGGTTATATGTATTCATATCAAAATTTATATTTATTACGTGTGATGCAAGAAATAATAAGAAATATAAAAAATAATTCAAAATTTATAATCGTTAAGTCCTTGAAACGCAACGAACCTCAACAATAACATATTTATTTTTAAAAACTCATTCAAGTTTATATAAATTGAAAACACATTTTTTTTTCTGAAGAACTTGATATCCTCAAACCCATGTAAAACATGGGTCTACAAACTAGTACAATAATAAAATAGTATCACGTTGTCATGTTCTTTTATTTAAAAAATATGCCAGATTTTAAAATTAAAGAAATAAAAGATATATATATATATATATATATATATATATATATATATATATATATGTTGGTGCAGTTGTCTGTCGACTTCATCTTCGTTCGAGTTTTAGGCACGTTATACGAGAATATAGAAGCGAAATTAGGCTTGGAGCTAATTCCGCACGGAATTACCAAGGGTAATTCCGCACGGAATTAACTAACCTAATTCTGCTTGTAACTAATCTCGTTTGTACCTTAATTCCGCGTGTAAAGTTAATTCCGTTTGAGTCTTGTTCAAGCGGAATTACAAGTCTATAAATAGGTGATAGATCCGTTTCATTTGAAATGGAATTAGCAAGGTTGTTTCCGACGGCAGAGCGCTGTCGAAGTGTCTACGTACTGTAAATTGTTTCCAGATCAATAAACAAGACAGTTAAAAGTGAATACAAGCTAAACAAAGACAAAATCAATGAATTCCACCTCTGATTCTGTCTGAGCACTCTTCTGAACGACTCGTTCGATCGAAAACTCGATCCTACATGTGGTATCAGAGCTCAAGAGGAAGAGTTCTTACAGTTTAGCTCGTTTTCGCTGAAAATTCTGATTTCTACACCTTCTTTTCAAAATTAATCAAGTTTCAACGGTCAAAATGGACTGATTTTCTGATATTGTGTGTAACATACTATTTTAACAAACCCTTGAGAAAATCAGATCAAAATTCAAAGTAAAAATGACAAAAATGGGACAAAATGTTAATTCCATTTGAACGAACATATAATTTCGCTTGAAAGACCTGAGGTAATTTCACACGGAATTAACTAATTCCGTTCCAGTTTGTAATTTCGTTTGAGGAGTTTTAAAACGAAATTAGTAATTCCGGTTCAAAGGAGTAATTCCGTTTGAGAGGTCCGCGCGGAATTAGTGATTCCGTTTGAAAGTCCTATTTCCGGTTGATAATCTCGCACGGAATTGTAATTCCGTTTGAAAAAGAGTCAATTTCAAACGAAATTAGAGTAATTTCGTTTGAAAGTAATCTCGTTTGAAACTAATCTCGTGTGAAGGTGAATTGTTAATTTCGTTTGAAATTGTATATTGTGTGAAATTTGTCAAGATTGTTTGAAATATGGCAAAAATGTTTGATGAAAAAGAAAATGATTATTTTGAAAGGTTAAATGATGGATATGGTTGGTGTAAAACAAGTATGTATGAACGAGATGATAAGAATATTTGGATTCTTCGACTTAAAGATTTTGTGAGTAAAAAGAATGAGACATTGGATGAGTTGAAAAACAGATTTGATTTTTTACTTGACAAATTGCAAATGTTTGAGATAAAGTTGACAAATGCTGAAAAAGTAGCAAAGCTTGCAGATGCATTACCTGCTGAATGGGATGATGTACTGAAAAGTATAAAACAGGACTCTGGGTTTTCAAATTACATCCATCTGATTTCATTAAGAAACTTAAAAAACACAGTTATGATAATTATGATAAGAAGAAAGAATTGATGAATAAAATAAGAGGAAATCTAGATGAAATGAATTTTGGGAACCTAGAGAAAATAAATTTGGGTGTAATTGCTGAAATAGATAGAAGAATTTGTATGTCTTGCTGCAAAAAGAATCATGAGATATGACAATAAGAGGGGATGTTACATTGATAATAATTTGAATCCTCTTGATTTTGTTAAAATTTTTTGTGCAGGCATATTCTTGATAAGGACAGAGACAGAGCAAGTTCAAAAGAATGAAGAATCTGTGAAGCTTGGATCTTCGAATTCTGAATCAGTGTGCTCTAAAAGTGATAAATCTAAAGCTGACAAAGTCAAACTCTTGAAGGATGCGGAAAGTTTGACATTGGAAATCAAAACTTTGAAGGATGAGAAGAAAGCTGATGATAAACAGATTCTTGAAATGCGTGAAAATTGTGAGAAATTGAAATCTGAAAATGTCAAACTGTTGAGTGATATGAACAGTTTGACATTAGAAAACAAAATTTAAAAAAATTTTGAAAATTTTAAAATGTTAAAACATTGAAAAATTCAAAATGAGTTTTGTTGTGAAATAGGGAAAATGATAGTACATCAGCTAGACAGTTGCAGTATTCTAGAGAAATGTAAAGTTTTAAAGCATTAAGCAATCTCGCTGATGATGTGCCGATAGGTTTTTACACATTTAGTAAATTTGAACAAGATATAAACATAAATCATAATCTTGGTTATTTCGTGGGGAACATCTCTCGGATATATAGGTAATCCCTGAAATCCTGTTTGAAAGACGCGATTTCTGACATACTAGGTCTTTGTATGTGATGATATCTGGGGTATTATACCAGGACTTCTGATTTTGCTGAAGCAATAGCCTAGTCCTCGTATAATACTTTGCAAATAGCTTTAATCTTAAAGCTCGCCCTTAGTACAAAAATGATGAAACATTGAAAAATGCTAATCATGTGCTGTTGAAGTAAAAGATCTCCTAAAGGGGACCCACCTAAAGTCGAACCATCATCTCTCTGCTGAACGGAAGTTCTGACCTGAGCTCTCACGGTTTCGCATCTACCCCTTAACAAATATCATTAGTGTGCACTCACCTGTAAGACTGAATATAGTTGTCTGGATACGGGAGTATATTCTGAGATGGTACACACATATAAGTTAAGGTCTTAAAACACTAAATATGTATCCTGAACAAATTGAAATTTGTGTGAAAATTTAAGAGGATCAGTATATCAGCAATCTAAGTGAATTATTTAATTCTGAATATGAAATCAAAGCTTAACGATACTTGTAACCTGTCAACAGCTGATATGATTCCCTAACACAAACTCACAAAAATATTGTTTGTATATATTTCTGTATTTCATTTAATAAAAAAACCAAAAAGATTTTTAGTGTGTTTTAGCATAAATTTTGAAAAATCCAAAAAGATTTTCGACAACTGATGTTGGAGAGCTGATTTTCAAAATTCCAAGTGCTAAACAAGATGAACTGGTTTGGGAGTGTGTGTGCTGAATTGAAAAATTTTGATTTAAGAAAGAAGTTAGATTGGTTAATCAAGGTCATTAATTTGATCTTGATAAAACTATTATGATTGATGTAACTAGTATGTTTGTGACGAGAATTTGTGCAGATGATGAGCTAAACATAGTTAAAGCCAGGGTTTGATCTCAAGGTGATAGCTAATTCCAGACAGCGATCCCAGCAAGATGAAAGGGGGAGTCTGACGAGGTTAGAGCCAAAGAGATAGATTCTGGAACAAGCTAAGAAAGAAAGGAGACCGATCAAGATTGAAGTGTCATCATGTTGAAGACTCTCACTGAAGATTCCGTCAACATTCAAGGGGGAGTCTGTTGGTGCAGTTGTCTGTCGACTTCATCTTCGTTCGAGTCTTAGGCACGTTATACGAGAATATAGAAGCGAAATTAGGCTTGGAGGTAATTCTGTACGGAATTACCAAGGGTAATTCCGCACGGAATTAACTAACCTTATTCCGCTTGTAACTAATCTCGTTTGTACCTTAATTCCGCGTGTAAAGTTAATTCCGTTTGAGTCTTGTTCAAGCGGAATTACAAGTCTATAAATAGGTGATAGATCCGTTTCATTTGAAATGGAATTAGCAAGGTTGTTTCCGACGGCAGAGCGCTGTCGAAGTGTCTACATACTGTAAATTGTTTCCAGATCAATAAACAAGACAGTTAAAAGTGAATATAAGCTAAACAAAGACAGAATCAATGAATTCCGCCTCTGATTCTGTCTGAGCACTCTTCTGAATGACTCGTTCGATCGAAAACTCGATCCTACAATATATATATATATATATATATATATATATATATATATATATATATATATATATATATATATATATATATATATATATATAATTTCAACTTTTTAAGGCGGCTTGTTAAAATAAAATGACAAAAGCAAAATAATTAAATCAGACAAAATCAAAACAATCAAAATATAAAACTGATATAGGCTGCCATTCATATGAAAAACTATTTTATATATATATATAATTTCAACTTTTTAAGGTGGCTTGTTAAAGTAAAAAGACAAAACCAAAACAATTAAATCAGACAAAACCAAAACAATTAAATCAGACAAAATCAAAACAATCAAAATATAAAACTGATATAGGTTGCCAATCATACGACAAAACTATTCATCTAGTTGTAAATTGATTAATATATATATATATATATATATATATAGAAAAAGTATATCGTACATTACGGCTTAACGTATTTCACGTACAAAAACGTGTGTGATTTGTTCTATAACATGCGTGATTAATGTTTTCAATATGCGTGATTATTGTGTTTCAACATGCGTGATTTTGGATTTTTGAGTTATAACGTGCGTGATTTTAAAATGAACGTGCGTAATTACCTGTCATATGTGATGTACGTTAAGCCATAATGTACGTTAACCTTCCTATATATATATCAAACAGTCAAAATATAAATCTAATATAGGCTGCCAATCATACGACAGAACTATTCATCTAGTTGTAAATGTAAATTAACTAGTTTTGCGGGGCAATAAGCCGAATATTTCTCTCTCAAAACATGTATGTCTGTGTTTCGGTTACTTGTACATACTACTCATAACACGATCTCAAAAAAAAAAAATTACACCGAGTTAACCAATTAAAACAAAAACACTACCATACTTTTACTAAAAAAAAACTAAAACAATGGAAAGATTATAATTTTAAACTGAGAGCAAAATTGTAATTTTTCAGGAAGGACAAATGAGCATGTAACAGGCATGCCTGGACGAATAAAAATTACACCTATGCCCGCCCGCGTTGCTGGGCGTTAAATCAAATATTTCTTAGTGTCATAACATGTATGCATGTATTTAGGTTACTTGTACATACTACTTATAACATGATCTAAAAAAATATATCGAGACAACCAATTAAACGAAAAACACTACCATAGTTTTGCTATAAAAATTAAAACAATAACAGGTCTGTAATTTTAAGCTGGGTGTAAAATACTAATTTGTCAGGACCAAGGACCAATGAGCGAGTGTTAGACAACTGCTTGACACAATAAAAGTTACATTGAGTCAACCAAGCAAAATAAAATAGTACTATAGTTTTGAAAAAAAAAGGTAAAACGATGGCAAGATCATAATTTTAACTGAGGGGAGAAATCGTAATTTTTGAAATGAGAGCAAAATCATAATTTTGAACAGAGGGCAAAATCGTAAAAATATGTTGAACTGGGGGAGAAATCATAATTTTAAACTGAGGGCAAAATCATAATTTTGAGCTATGGGGGAAAACATAATTTTATTTTGAATTGTGCGCAAAAAGGTAATTTTGAGTTGGGGGCAAAATCGTAATTTTGAGCTAGGGGCAAAAACATATTTTTATTTTGAAAGGTGCAGCAAAAGCGTAATTTTAGACGGAGGGTGAAACCGTAAATTTAAACTGGGAGTAGAATTAGAAATAAGTTTTTGAACTGAGGGTAAAAGCGTAAATTTTGAGCCAGGGCAAAAAGATAATTTTAGGTTGAATTAGGGGCAAAACCGTAATTTTAAACAAAGGACGAAACCGTAATTTTAATCTGGGAATAAAATTAAATTAAAAATTGGTTAGTTCAATAGGGAAGTGCCAGGCCAGCTGCCTGGCACTATTCCCCTAACTTAGAAATGTATATGTAGTAAATTAATAAATAATTAATAATATAATATAATAATAATAAAATAATAATAATATTATGTGACAAAATGTTATTTGTCTTTTGCTTGAAAAGTTTTATTATAGAAAGAGAGTTAATTGTTATGGGTTTATTTTTTTGTTTTTTTAATCATACAGAGAATTAAGTTTTTTATTGAAATAATGCTACTTTCAAAAATTAAATCACAACTAATGCTATAGTAAAAAATATTTCACAAAGCTATTTAAAATGGCGATTTTTTTTTGGGTTATAGGCTTTACAGATTGCAGGGAATGTGTAAGACCCAATCATTGGACCAGGTACATAAGCCATTATAAATGGTGATTTTTTTTGAAAATCCTGCACATACTCCATTGTTAATGGCGAGTTTTTGGAATCCTGCACATATCGCCATTGTTAATGGCGAATAGGTAGAAGTTCATCACAAAAAGCCATTTGAAATGGCGAAATCTGCAAACATAGTACAATTGCCATCTGTAACGTCTTCATCTCTATTCCGGAGATCGGTTCTCCTGAGACTCGTTCTTCTGAGAATCAATTCTTCGTCTCTTACCGGTGTAGGAGATCGTAAAATCTCTAACGTCTTCATCTCTACTTCGGCGAAACGGTTCCACGTGGAACTGAAACCTCCATCACCAGACCTTCAACTTCAATTTCAGTTTTAATTTCTTCCGTTTGTTTGTATCTGCTGCAATCATAGATCAGTATATCACACAGACACACACAGATTGCTGTTGCTGTTGAAAGCTTTGAAGAAATTAAACTGTAACAACACACACACTTTCTCTCTTTAGTTTCTGTTTGTTTCTCTCTCTATAACAAAAAACAACGAGCTAGTTAAGAATATTCAAAGGGGAAGAAAGAGTGGAGATAAAGGTAAGGGTGGATATGATCGGCAATTTTTACCTTTTCGCCATTATAAATGGCAATCTTGCAGGCTTTTCTCGCGAATGGTGCAGACTTTTTAAATTTTCGTCATTCTTAATGGCTATATGTTCAGACAGTTTACTTCTCAACATTCTTAATGGTTATTTGTTCAGAATTTCGCCATTTGGAATGGAGATGGTACCTTGTCCACTGAAATGTCTCCTGCAACTCTGAACATTCCCTGCATAAAGCTGAAAAGGCTACAAGAAAGGAAAAAATCGCCATTCACAATGGCTATTGCGTCATTTGTGAAATTTTTTTGCATGTAGCATTACTTGTGATTATGTTTTTGAAAGAAGCATTACTTTGGTAAAAAACTCCAGAGAATGCCTTAAGGTATTTGGTGCGTTGATGAAGCATTAGATTGACTGTGACAACCCGAACTCTTGAGATAAAAACCATTAGTTTCACATCTATATCTCAAATTATATAACGATCTTATTCGATGAATTTATTTTATACTGATCTAACATGTAATGTACAAACAAATATTCAAACCAAATCCGTATCGGGTTGAACCAATCCGAACCATTTGAACCGTGGCTTAATTCGCGTAACTCGATCTTATGAGGCCCGAACCATAACCTGATTAGTATTCATCGTATTAGCATTATCATAACACATTAGATTAGTTGATTTATTATATATGTTTAAAAAAATTAATTAAGTTAGTAAATAGTAAGTTAGTAAATTAAAGTTGCAACAACCATATTGCCAACATCCCTTCCCCCTTCCTACGATGGCAGCCCAACCAAACATCACCCATTTTAAATGGGTTTTAGCCCTTTTGGCCAAAAAGAAAACCCCAATCGACCCACTTGTTTGTTTAATACGTACATGTAATGCATGATTTCTAGTTGAACGCAAAAAAAAAAAAAAAAAAAACCTACCCTCTCTTTCTCTCAATTCTGAAGGACGACGGTAGCAAAGGAGCAACCTTTTCTCCCTCTCGCGATCACATTTCCAGCCGAACACACACCCTCTCGCGAATCTTTCTCCTCTCGGTTAGTAATTTGCTGTATTGCTGTTAGTTTTGGTTTTTACTTGGTTGCGTTTTCTTGTTATGTAACTAATACTAAGTGTTTATGTGAGTCAATGATGTTATGATGCGTAATTGGTAGTTTAGAAACCATGGGAAACATATAGGAGTATTGGTATTTCGATTTTGTTAAGTTCTGGATATGTACGGTTTTTTTAGGGTCGTTATGCTCTATGATATTGATGATATGGTGCAACAAATTCGAGATAAATAGCCTAAAATCTGCTGTGATTAATGTTATAACTGATCGGGTTCGTTAATGAAGCGGTTACGGGGTTGGGAAGTGAAATCAGAATCTGCCCGACAGTTACAGCCGACTTTAATCGGTTATAACCGGGTCATAACATATCGAAAATTGAGTTTTCTGGAGTCCAAAAAGTATAGTTTCGAAATGCGGTTCAAACGGAGCTAGAATCATAATTTTCTGATGTCGTTTACTATTTTAAATGGAATTTATAGTTAGAGTGCGCTGGGCTGTCCATTTTCTGCAAAAATTGCAGGTCACGATTTCAGTCATATCTAAGGGTATAATGGGACATAAATTATGAAATTTAAACTGTAGAAAATATGCCAATAAACTGAAGTTCTCCAACTGGAATCCATCAGTTGGAGACTCGGTGATTTTTAAATAAAATAAACGGTGAGCAGGGGTAGGAATCGTAACGATTCAGACCACTGCCCATTGCTCGAATTTTTACGAAAAATCTGTAAACAACTAGACTTTGAAAATTTTACAGAAACACGCCGAGACCTTTTCACATGTCATATATTTTTTTTGGGAATTTATTGTGACTTGTAACTATTTTATAAAAATACCCGAAAACAGCCCAGTTTTGAGTATTAAAGCTGAAACGTATTAAGTCGCAATGTGTGCATCTGATTGGTAGTTGTGGTATCTGAGAATGATCGAACATGTTTAATGTCAACATTAAATGTCGTTTAAGTTGTTGTATGCTATGACCGTCTATATATTCATATACATATGCCATTTGAACGAATATATATATATATATATATATATATATGTGGGATATACATGTAAGTTGTCAATGTGATTGCATGATACGTGTTAGATACGTGTAAGGATCTCGTGTCTTTCATGAGCACACTAATAAACTAAACGGTAATCATGTTAGGACGTGAGTGACCGGTTCCACCTCGCGTATTTCTTTCCATAACTTAATCTGCCGAGCTAAACTAAGGTGAGTTCACTCTTTTTATAAAAGCATGTATTCCCGGTGGTTTGGGAACGAAATAAAAAACTACCTCCTTGTGTGGGATACCATTACATATTCTCCTTGGGTAGAATACGGGAAACCTTGTCCCCCTTGGGTGGGGCAACATGTTAATTTACTATTATACTACATGTCTTAAGCGTACTAGACGGAAACTCTATCTGAAAGTCCCTACACATTTTATACCGATTAATCGTCGGGCCAATGGCGAACGGGTTATTAGTTGAATAGCGCTATTAGGTCTAACAAACCTCACACCGTGCCGCAGAGGACGGACGTGAACTAATATGCCTGGGCACTAGTCAATGACGATAGACATTGACGCGGGGCACTAAACATATCCACAGTTAGTAGTCGGTATGGCAACGGGTTTAGTAGCTTAAAAAGGTGGGGTAGCTCCCCATGACATGTTTTATAAGAACATAGTAATTTAACGAATTTATGTTTTTGGAATAACACTAAACAACTGTGAACTCACCAACTTTATGTTGACACCCTACTGCATGCTTTGCAGATCTACAGGTACAACTACGGACAGACGTTGCAAACGGATGAAATGTGTGTGGTTTGGAAGTGGTACGTTTTGTACATTTATTTAAATTGTGGTTTCTAACAGTGATGAGTTTATTTTACATTTCCGCTGCAAACATAAAGTACATTTTTAAAACTTTTAAGCTAAATCACCAATCGTATCATTTGGAATAATTTACACATTTCGTAAGCGGTTCAAAATAATTAGTGGCTGGGTCCTGGGCAGTTGTACGCCTCGCGGTAATACTCCGCATATAGAAATTTTGAGGGTGTGACATTGACGGCTAAATAGGTAGTATTAATACTGTCACATCATATAGTAGGTGAAGCAAGAAGAGACAAGCACAACTTCTGGACAGCTAAGATAATCCAACGGAGCTTAGCAGTTGTATGAGCCAAGGTACGAAGAGTAAGCCTTGGTACTGGATCTCGCAAAAATGTATTGTTTTTGGAACTTCGACCGATGAGGTTGGGTCCATAAAACAAGCAATAGTGAGCGACAATCAATAGGGGGCAACCTGCCCAATAAGCATCAACATAACCATGGAGGGAAAAACAGAATACTAGGATGTCACTAATTTTAGGCGCTTAGATATTCATTACGTATTTTTTAGTTTGTGTTGAGGCAAACTATTTTGGAAATCTCAAAATCTAGCATTATTCAAATTCAAGGTCCTAAAAAATCGTTTCACAACTTCAGTTATTAAAATAAGTTTATAGTTTATAGCTTTTATAACAAAGTTTAGCCAATTTTTTTTATTTGGTTTCGAATTTGTTTTTTTTTTTTCCTCTAAAGCATAGCATTTTAGAAGTATGAAAAGCAATGTTAAACACGAGTTTGTGAACACTCAAGATATACAGTATTAAAACTTGAACATGTATTAGATTATAGAGTTAATTGCTAAAATCGTCTTTAAGGTTTGGGCACGTTTGCCATTTTCGTTTAAAATTATACTTTTGTACCAAATTGCCCCAACGTTTGTAACTTTTTGCCATTTTCATCCAAACCATTAACTTAGTTTATTTTTTCTGTTAAGTTGAGGATATTTGATGAAACTGGCAAATATAAAACCACAGGGACGATTTTGACAATTTACTCAAACTCTTTTAAATTTCTTTTATTTTAATAAATTTTGTTACATATATAATACGAAGTAAAAAAGAATATACATGCAATTTTTATATGAAAAAAATAATAGCTTTGTCACATAATTTTTATAAATTTTCATCTAACAACTAACTAAGTTAATTTTTCTATTTAGGCAAAGGATTTTATAAACTAATACAGAAATTAATTTCTAATTTTTTATATAGATCAGTTTTAATAATAATAAAATCTACTTAAACCTCTAAATTTTATAAAACTAAAATGTTGGTGACCTTATTGAAAAAAGGTCAAATAAATTAAATAAATATTTTATTTCTACCAACATACTTCCTAGGTGCTCAACACATTTAAAAAATATGTAACGTTTTACAATTTTTTTCTATCTCTACAACTGATAAATACTAAAAGTTGTAATTGATTGTTATGTGTTGCACACCAATGACGTTTTCTCTTTATAAAACTGGTTTATATAAAGAAGCTGTAAATTAATTTACGTCTTAATTTATAAAATTTAAAACATCCTTCACCTTAACAGAAAAAATAAACTGAGTTAGTGATTTGGATGAAAATTTATAAAAATTATGTGACAAAACTATTAATTTTTTTAAAAACTCCATGTATATTCTTCTTTATTATATATATAACAAAAATAATTAAATAAAAGAAATTAAAAAGGGTTTGAGTAAATTGCCAAAATCGTCCCTGTGGTTTTATATTTGTCAGTTTCATCCAAATATCTTCAACTTAACAGAAAAAATAAACTAAGTTAGTGGTTTGGATGAAAATGACAAAAAGTTACAAACGTTGGGGGCAATTTGGTACAAAAGTATCATTTGGGATGAAAATGACAAACGTGCCTAAATCCGAGGGACAATTTTGGCAATTAACTCTAGATTATATCATCAAGAATATAACAAGTGATAATTATGGTATACAGCATCAAATACGTGTGATAAAACATATAGATGCACTTCACACTACATATCTTGGAATCAGTTTTATTACAAATATTTCTCAACCAATTTTACATTTTTATGAATCTTGTATCTTGAAATCAGGTTCTACAAACATTTCTGAAATGCTTTTCGGCAGCCTTGCCTAGCATGTCAACCATGCAACCACAATGATCTATTGCGCCAAACTCTATCGAATATATATTGAAATAATAAGATCCATTGGAATGTTAAATGTGTTTGATCTGAAACAACCGCAAGTTAACACGGCCAGTCTCGCCATGAGGGTTAGGTCTTGAGATCAATCCCCAACACGAAAGTAATTGTCGTATTGTATAGCGAGACAAAGTAGGAATGGGAGTTTTTACATCTAACTCACCAGTGGCGGAACTAGCTCTTTAATTCAGTGATATCCCAAATTATTTTTTTTACAGTGCAATCATACAATAATAAATAACAACAATAAATACAATAATAAAAAATAGGAAAATATTTTTCAGTAATACAAATACCTAATAGAGTTGCCCTTTTCTTTTTTCTTATAGCTTGAAATCGTCCCATCGCATCGCCGTCTTTTACTTTATGAAAAGTTTCTTTTTCGAAGGCACAAACCATAGCATTGTTCAAATATTCTGGGCCCATTCGATTATGTAAATCCGTCTTGACAAACTTCAGTTTAGAAAAAAAAACAACATCTTTCAATGGTTGCTGTTGCAACCGGTAAAACCAAAGCTAGCTTTACTACTCGATAAACCAAAGGACAAGCACTATGTATTCTGGTTTCCACCATAAGACGAGTAAGATCACTAGAACTTCCAATTGTAATTTGCCGCCTATGCCCATAATCAATGGATTATTTTATTTATTTGGGCTTAATTATCATGCAACTTACTATTTGGGTTTAATTGTTAAACAAGTATTGTCGTATTGGGCTAAAGGAATAATGTCAAGTTTCATATTTTTCTCTTAAGGGTATCCTCGTATATGTTTAGGGGTATCCTATGTATAAAACCGAAAAAATACACTACGAATACGAGGTTGATCCGTAACCCGTGCTACGACTACTTACTCATTGGTTCCACCCCTGTAACTCACCACTATTCATCATTTAGTGTGTGCCCTGGGTGCACCTCGTCAATACTATGTTCTGTCAGGTGTGAGACGGCCCAAGTTATTATGTGTTTAATTATGACATAGAATGGTAAGTGTTGTGTGTAAAACCTTTTTTTTAGAATGGCTAACTGTCACACCCCGATATTTCCACGTATTATCGGTGGGCCCGGTGGGGAGTATCGTGACGTAGTTGATATCATCATAGTCAAACAACACAATTTTAAATGCACAGCGGAAGCAAAAGATAGATTTATTTCAACCGAATAAAAGTGTAATATCAAGTATCACAAAATGGCTGAAAAAGATCCACAGGCGGATCAAATAAAAAGGAAACTATGTTCAACAGGGGCATCTAAGCTTGCGAGATTTTTATTTGATGCTAGGAGAGGCCAACCTATTCCGATTAGTACCTGCACTTAGCCTTTTTGGGAAAATACGTCAGTTTACACTGGTAAATATAATTTAACTGACTCATTTTGAAAATATTTAAGAAAATTTATTTGAATGCACAAGGCACAAAAGATTTAATAACTTGGGATAATTATTTGTATATAAACTTGTAAAAGAATTACATGTTTCTTATACATTCAGTAGCCCTGGCTGAACACCAGGTTAAAGATTAATTGACACACCACATGATATAGTCCTGCGGCGAGTTATTCTCGAAACCGGCGGTTATATCTTTTTATTTATAAATGCACTGTCAGGTGTACGCCTACACCCCGTGCTAAGGTCGTGGCCATTTCTGTGAATGATGCCAAGGATATCCGAGACATGGTCATTAACCCCCCAAAGGCTTTAAGCAAACAAAACAATTTAAACGGGTCATTTCAATAAATTAACCTTCATATGATCAAAAATTCAATGCCCGACCTAGCGGTATTTTATATACCGTACCCCAAGCCCGTATAAGGGAAAATAAGTTAAAAGTATTTACCTGAGCAAGTATGATTCACAAATAGCAAATGCAAGTAGCTTTTACCGGGTCTCCTAATCTGGAACGAAGGTTTTTAATAACCTACTAGATTCCTAACGGGTCTTTAATTAAGCCTAAACTTAGACCGGTTAGTTTTAAATGAAGATACAGTTTAAAACGCATGATTAAGCGAAAACCGAAATAGAATGTGATTTAGACCCGACAAGTTTAAAGACTTGTATAATGTGGGTAAACTAAACACATTCTGAATTTTGAGACAAAAATGATAAGGTTTGACCCATTTCGGTCAATCTATGCAAACTAGTTACATAAACTGAATAGAACGCGAAATATGCGTAACGGGTAACCATAAGAGTCATATACATGTTTCCTAAGTTAATATGCCTTAAATATGTCACACCCTGGCTTTTGCGGAAGCGTGGATTTATTTGGTGTGACTTCTCAATACCATAGCAACAATCACAACAATGCTATATGATAAAAATACGTGATGATCATCCATTAAAATAGTTTAGAAAAATGCACAACATATTGTCTTGAAACATCAATCCTAAAACATATTACAAACAATGACTTGTTTAAAACGAGTTCATAAGACTCAACAAAAGACTACCAACAAAACGAGGATTAGAGACATGCAACCCGTCCAGGAAGGAGTTACACTTCCCAAACCCTACGACCCTGGATGACATCCTTATTAGTACGCAACTAACATGCATCACTTGCCAGATCCGATTAATTCCCTGAAATACATGTAGTTTAAGAATATCAACAAAAAGTTGAGCGAGTTCATGTGTAAGTCTGTGTGTATAAGCCTTTAAAATAAGTTTCGTATGTATAAAAGTCCCTGGTATGTAGCAATAAGGAAAAACTGATCACCATTGAGTTGCAAAGCCAATAGTATGTGTGAAACTGATGCAGGAAGACTCAAACCTAGCAAATTTATCTCCGGTATGAAGACATAGTCACCACTATGGGCCGCCCCGGCCTCATGGGTGTGGGCTCGCTACACCCAAATAGATCTATCACTCATGTCCCGTGATCCTACAATGAGGATTAATGGCCTTAAGTGTCATGCCCACCACTCACTTGATCGCATAGTAAAAACCTTCCTTAAGCTAACCATACCATGTATAAAATGTCTGCAATAAATCGTAACATGTATTCCACCCCCGAAGTATAAAACTAAAAATAGTTAAGAGAAAAGGGGGACATGAACTCACAATAGTGCGTCTTGTACCGTATCTCAAACTCTGGCAGCTACACAACAACCTACAACGTACTAATGTCTATTAGACGAACGGGCCGTGCCTGGGCTTAGAGTTTAAGGTTTTGAGTTACGTTTCTTATATTATTCCGAGTGATAATTATTTGTCAAAATAACTAATATTTCATCTTACTCATATGTCGTGTTGGAATATTTGTTCGTTCAATATTCTCGTATTAACACTTCTAAAGTATTTTGATATACGCGTTTCCTTCCCAAGGATGAGATATTTTACACATGTATGCTCGTATTGGAATTATATTTTTAAGTCCTTTTTAGAGAATATATATACTTAACCATTTTTATGTATAAATCCAACATCCGATACTTCGTATTTTGTTACAAAAATTATGGCGAGGTTTATGTTTGAGAAACACGGTATAAAATATACTAGTAAACACTTGTCTAGAAAATATTTACTAAGTGTTAGGATTTTCGGAAAATTTCGCCATAGTCTCCTTTGTAAATGGAGGTGTCCATGCTAAATAGCATATCATTTTCTTTAACATAAATCACGTTAGATCGTTCTCACATAACCAACCCGACAATTAGACATGCAATATACTACTTATTTCATTTCAGCTTTATTAATCAAAACTGGACTGTTTTCGAGCATTTTAATAAAATAGTTAACCTTCTCGAAAAATTCCCAATTTTTTACAAAATATCATATGCGATCCAGATATTATTGTGTAAAAATATTGGGGTCCAGTTCATTACCAATATTTTATAGAAATTCATTTACCAGACTGCAATCAGATTTGTCACTTTCTGACTGCAGTCTACGGAATAATTCACTAAAAATTTATCGTAAGTCCGATTGACAAAATTCCAGTTGGAGGATCACCGCGACAACAGTGACCATCTACAGTAAAAAATTCCATGAGCTAATCCTACTCAGTGTTTAAGTTATGACTACGAATACAACACACTTTTTCTGCAGTAAAAACACAGCTTGAGCTGCTGTCCAAAAACAGACCTTTTAAAATAGTAAACGATCTCGAAAAATTACGATTCCAGTGCCATTTGATCATTTTTCGAAAATTCATATTTTAGGCTTTAGAAAATCAGTTTTTCGATTAATAATGATCCAATTACAGCATGTTGAAGTTGGCTGAAAATACTATTCAGCATGCTTTTTATGGTGTAAATGTTTACTAAACGCATGAATAAGTGTCCTAACGATGGGTTTATCAAGAAATTAACGATCAACATCATGCATGCTTTAACCAAACTTAATCCAACCAGATTTTATGTAAGTTTATGTCCATTTTTCTAGTTCATTCTCTTTTATGTTCTTGTGTTAATCGTTAACTTCAATCTTTCGAACAATCAACGTAGAAGCGACCAAAAGTTAAATCGAAGACTTACAACTAGCACAAGGGCTAGGGATGAACTTGTGAACAAGAAATGATGATGAAGATGGCGTGAGAATGCAAGGTGTGATGTTTCTTCAAGACTCCAAGCTCCAAGCTTCACAAGACTTCTTCTAGCACTTGTTTTGGACTTGATAATGGATCAAATGAGTGAGTGTTGATGTGATGGTGGTGGTGGCGGATATAGGCAGCCGAGAGGGAGAGAGGGAGTGAGAAAATGGTGGAGTGAACTTATTGGTGAAGGTGAAATGATGAGATTAAGCTCTAGCCCAACCTATTTGTAATGATTGTGATATCTTGGCAATTGTAGTAAATAAAAGAGGTTCAATAAAAAAAAAAGAAGGAATATTTGGTAGGGGATTTGTAATGATTAAGGGTGGGTCCCCTTGCTTGAGCCGAAAATTAGAGAGGGGGGGGGGTTAATTGTAAGTTTTTATTATAAGTAGGTGATTATTTAGAAGGTTTAAGGTATTTTCTAAAGTATTTTTTTGGGTAAGGTATTTTCTAAAGTAGTAAGTGTATGACATATTTTTATAGTGTGTGGGGATTTTTGAGACCATAATTAGTTAAAAATAATAAAATAATGTTTCTGACAAAATTTTGGTGTCCCGGGTAATGTCCGGTTGTTCGGTTAAGTACCGTTCTGTTAAAGTGTTAAATTGTACCGTATAGTGTCTTTTATGCATCTTTTTGTAACACAATTAATTTCCAACACTTAGGAAAGCATTCCAGACCATTTAGTCAAATCTCTGCATAATACGAGTGTGTTAAAAGCTGAATTTTTGCTGAAAATGCAGAATTTTGTATTTAAAATGAGTTTTAGGCACTTTCCGGCACTCAAACTATCACCTAGTGACACAGTCTTATGGTCCTCACTCCCCTACACCCATACTAGTGTAGTACTTTGTCCCTGGCCCATACTGGGTCTCAAAACACTGTCTGTCTATGTACTGGCACTGTTAGTATATTTCTGAGTTATCCGCTTAACTGTGCTAACTGTGCTTTGTGCATCATGTTTGTCACTAAAGTTTGTATGTAATGAATGGAGTGACAGTATGAAACGTGGTGTATATGTATGTAAGTTACAGAAATCAGATAGCAGTTTACGTCATCAGTAGTAATCAAGCACAGTCATTAAGCATGTAATTAAGGTAAATTAATTGTACGGATACCTGGTTTAGTGAGGGTTGTCACATTCTCCCCCCGTTAAGAAAATTTCATCCCGAAATTTTAAGTTCTGCTTCTTGTTGCAGGGGTCTTAGGGAATAAATGGGGGTATTTCTCCTTCATACGATCCTCACATTCCCACGTGAATTCTGGGCCATGTCGTGCATTCCATCGGACCTTGACGAGTTTGACACTACTCCATCGTGTCTTGTTAATCTTCCAGTCAGTAACCTCAACAGGTTCCTCAATAAAGTGGAGCGTGTCGTCGATGTGGACTTCATCGGCTGGAATGACCACTGTCTCTTGAGTTAGACTCTTTTTCAGGTTTGATACATGGAATGTATCATGAACGCCATTCAGTTCAACAGGTAGGTCCAACTTGTAGGCTACAAGACCAATCCTTTCGAGGATTTTAAATGGTCCAATGTACTGCGGATTCAACTTTCCACGCTTCCCAAAGCGTGCCACACCCTTCCAGGGTGAAACTTTCAACAAAACCATATCTCCTACCTCAAATTCCAGAGGTTTTCTTCTCCGGTCCGCATAACACTTTTGTCGATCACGAGCCGCCTTGATGCGCTCTCGGATCTGTGCGATCTTGTCTGTTGTCTCCTGGACCAATTCTGGTCCGACAAGCTGTCTATCACCGGCGTCAGCCCAACATATCGGTGATCGACATTTGCGTCCATAGAGAGCTTCGAACGGTGCGGCTTGAATGCTTGCATGATAACTGTTGTTGTATGAAAATTCTATCAATGGTAGGTGAGTATCCCAACTTCCACCTAAATCCATTGCGCAAGCTCGCAACATGTCTTCCAGCGTCTGAATCGTTCGTTGTGTCCGTCTGTCTGCGGGTGAAAGGCAGTACTCAGGTTCAACTGAGAACCAAAAGCTTCTTGAAAGGATTGCCAAATCCTTGACACAAATCTTCCATCTCTATCAGAAATAATTGAGAGAGGCACTCCATGACGTGCAACAATCTCTCTTAGGTATAGCTTAGCTAGCTTGCTCGTGTTGTCTTTCTCTTTGATTGCCAAAAAGTGTGCAGATTTCGTTAAACGATCTACAATTACCCAAATTGTATCATGGCCCTTGGGCATCCTTGGTAATTTCGTTATAAAGTCCATTGAAATCAGTGGGTATTCCAGGTTATTGCAGGAGACCTGAAGGCTTCTGGTATTCAACCTTTACCTTGGCGCAAGTTAAACACTTGCTGACATATACCGCTACATCGCCTTTCATTCTTGGCCACTAATAGAAATCCTTTAGATCCTGGTACATCTTATCCGATCCTGGATGGATCGAGTACCATGACTTGTGAGCCTCATCAAAGATAACGTCTCTCACACCACCAAAGAAAGGAACCCAAATTCTTCCCAAGAAACATAATGTTCCATCCTCCTTTGGTACAAGTTGCTTCTCCATCCCACGAAGGTATTCGTCCACGAGGTTTTCTCTTTGAGAGCTTCCCTCTACGCAGCACGGATGCGTAACGATAGGTCTGTCTGAACAATCATTTCCAAAGCCCTAACCCTTATGGGCTTAATCCTTTCTTTCCGACTTAACGCATCGGCGACTACATTCGCCTTCCCTGGGTGGTACTTGATTTCACAATCATAGTCGTTTAATAGTTCAACCCAGCGTCTTTGCCTCATGTTAAGCTCCTTTTGATCGAAGATGTGCCGTAGACTCTTGTGATCGGTATAGATGGTACACCGCGTACCATACAAGTAATGTCGCCAAATCTTTAATGCAAACACCACAGCGCCTAACTCCAAGTCATGCGTGGTGTAGTTTTTCTCATGAACTTTCAGTTGGCGCGAAGCATAGGCTATAACTTTTTGTCGCTGCATCAACACGCAGCCAAAACCTTGACGCGAGGCGTCGCAATATACCACGAAGTCGTCAGTGCCTTCGGGTAGAGATAAGATCGGTGCGTCACAAAGTTTGTTCTTCAACAATTGGAATGCTTCTTCCTGTTTGTCTTCCCAATCGAACTTCTTGTCCTTCTGCGTGAGACAGGTCAAAGGTGAGAAATCCTCGATGAATCTACGATAATACCCAGCCAAACCCAAGAATTGCCGAATCTTGGTTGGCGTCTTTGGAGCTTCCCAGTTCTTGATCGCCTCGATCTTTGTGGGATCTGATATTCGCTAATTTACACATATTTTAGTCCCCCATTTTACCCCCATTTTATGCGTTTTCGGTCGTAAAACCGTCATTTGGATACTTAATCAAGTATACTTTTATTTACAGGCCTAAAATAACATACCAGACAAGATGATAGTGAAAACGAGGACTTTCCGAACGAAACGACAAAGCTGCGGAAATTCTGTTAGAATCCTGACCTGGGCAAGTGGAACGGTCGTGCGACCCAATGCACGACCGTGCGGTTCCGAAAAATGCAACCCAGCCCGGCGGTGAACGAGGGTGCAACTTGGCGTTCAAACGTAGCCCGGTGATGCATGGTCGTGCACCGGATGAACGACCATGCGGTTTCGATGTTCAGCCAATGTCCGGTGACGCACCACCCGTTCAAGAGTCTGTGCCGCCCGAACCCGGAGATGAACGACCGTGCAGCCCATGGCACGCCCGTGCGACCTCGAAGACCGGTCAACTATGCTGATGTCACAAAAGTATTGGTGCAACGTAATTTAAAAGTGAACGATCGTGCACTTTATTGGCACGACCGTGCGATCGCAAAATGTTATAAAAAACAGACAGTAGCATTATGTTCGTAACTCTGGAATTTTGGAGAGCTTCACAGGCGATTTTCAGGCTCCGAAGGCAGCAGCTTTCGCCCGGATTCAAGCCACATTGTCCCGATAAGCTCCATTTCTATCCGGATTCTCATTCTTATGCTTGTTTATGGTTTGAATTCTTAAGTCTTTCCATAATTTTGTTATGTTTCAAGCATTAAGAGTGATTATTATGTATTATTGTAGCCTTTGGGCAAAAACACAACAATCCCTTGCTTGATTATAGCCATTAGTATGTTAATCTTTGTTTGTAATGACATTTGGAAGTATTTTCTATGATTATCTTTGATGATTAGTTTGCAACCTTGTTATTGATATTGATTTCTTGATTATAAGTAATTATGTTGGATGATTGGTACTTGGTTAGTTAAGATAGTTGAAAAATGAAGCTTAATTAGTCATGTATTAGTAAACTTTAAACTTGGTTAACTAGTTTAGCTTGGTTAAAATGTGGGTACCATGATACTAGAAATGGTTAGTGGTTTAATAAAATGTAATTATTATTAATCAAGAAAGCTTGCCATCACGTAAGGACTCTAACGGGTTAAATGGTGTCGTTATAAATTCTTGCCATGATTTGTTAGCCTAGTTAATAGTTTAGGCCAAAATTGCTATCTGGGTGAATTTATGTACAAGATTTGTAAAATGAACTTGGTTGTGATTTAATCTAGTTTATGCTTGTCTCGGTGGTTGCATTGTGTTTATCGGTGTCGCCTTCCTTGATTAAGTGAGGTTAGAAAACTCCTAACGGATGACTAACTTATTTTTAGGAGATTTTCATAGACATTTATCAGTTGCGCGTTAAAGAACAATTTTAGGTGGTTAAAGTGGGTTTATCGTTTTAGCTTTCCGAATGATTGTCATGTTAGGATTCCTAAAGGGATACTAATTGTCTTAAAAATGGAAAATTGACTTAATGCTTCTAGTGCCAAAACCGACTTAGTTGACATGCTTTGGTTGTGTATTAAGCAAGGCTATTTATCTATTTTATTATTTGAAATCTACTATGTTTTATAGTACTTGTTTATGCTTACTTTAGTTTATAAAAAAATCAAACAACCTATATTTTTACCGGTAATTTAGTGACAAAGGTCTAGTATTATTTCTCCGCCCAATTCCGTGGATCGATACTTGGTTCTTACCGATACTTTACTACATATATGACGGGGTACACTTGCCTCTTTCGTGTGTGTTTTGATGTAAAAGTAATAATCACTTTTATAAATTTAAAACCAAATCGTGTGTAATTTCATTGTAAAAATATGTGTAATCGTGCACACGTCAAGTTTTTGGCGCCGTTGCCGGGGAATTGGCGAGTTTTAGGAACGACCCGAGTCATTGTGTTATCGGTGTATATACATGTTAATATTTGTGTATATTTTCGTGATTATTTATTTGTTGATTTATTTGTTAATATTCCTTGCTTTTAATTCAATTTATTCATTTTCGTGATTTTTTTGTACACTTGTGAATTTTTGTTCGATTTATTTGTTCGAATCCGGATTTATTTATTCATTTATTCGTTGAGTTTTCGGCTCCGAGAAAATCATTTTTACACTAGCCGATTCAATTATTTCCATTGCTTTAATTTTTATAAAATTTCGGGCCCATTTTCGGATTTTTATAAAATTTCCAGCCCATTTTTATATATATTCTGTTTCTTTTCAGCCCAAAAAAAAAACATCATTATTATATTAATAAAATATTCATTGTGTCAAATTTTCGTTTGCAGGTTGATGTCCTCAACTCCCGCGCCCGCTATTGCTGAGCCGACTGACGAACCAGCGCATAACCTTAGAAGAAGTAAGAGGCTGCACGAAAGGTCACTTGTCATTGCACAACGCATTGCAAATGCAATTGACGAGCCGTTGATAATTTCTGAAGACGAAAGCTCAGGGGACGAGGAGAGAGTCGTCAAGGCGGACGACGACCGACCTTTGAATGAAACAAATCAGCCCGGAAGGGCAGGCCTGGAGCCGAGTATCCTTCAGCCTACTATAGATACACCTACTTTTGAAATTAGACCTAGTATTATTAACATGGTGCAGAATTCAGTACAGTTTGACGGACGTGAGCATGAGGATCCAGGGAGGCATATCGCTGCTTTTCTCGCTGTTTGTTCGACATTTAGGATTACAGGTGTTTCGGAGGATGCAATTCGGTTGAGGTTGTTTCCCTTCTCGTTGCGTGACAAAGCGAGAGCTTGGCTTATGTCACTCCCAGCCGGGTCCATCAGGACCTGGAATCAGTTGGCGGAGCAGTTTATGCAGAAATATTTTCCGCCCGAGAAAACAAACAAGCTACGGAACCGGATTGTTTCCTTCCGCCAGGACGAGGGAGAGTCGTTGCACGCGGCCTGGGAGAGATTTAAGGATCTGTTGATTGATGTTCCACATCATGGCTTCTCCAAGAGACAGCTGGTTTTGACGTTCTATCAGGGACTCAGTTACCACACACAGGAGCGATTAGACGTGAACGTAGGAGGCGATCTAGGAACTAAGACGCCGACGGAAGCGTATGATATCATAGAAAAAAGCTGCGTTGAAATCCAGCTCGCGTCGGGAAGGAGATAGAGGCCGGGCAACATCATCATCATCTCGCGCAGGAGCACACACGGTGGATGACTACACGGCCATTACTGCACAAATCTTGGCTCTTTCAGCGAAATTCGATAAGTCCCAAATGATTGCACAAGCTGGTTCGGGATGTGACCAGTGTGGAGTGTCACATGAGCCTGGTTCATGCTTTCAGGGAGTCGTGTATGAGGGCCACGAAGAGGTGGATTTTATGGGTAATCAGGTGAGGACGCAGAACAATCCCTACAGCAACACCTATAATCCCGGTTGGAGAAATCACCCAAATTTTGGGTGGCGAGCGAATACAGGTAATCAGAACCCACTAGGGTTCACTCAGCGTGCTCCAGCGCCCCAGCAGGGTCAGCAGTACCAGCAATACAACCAACCTTACCAACAGCATCCATATTCGTACCAGAATCAGGGCACTGGGAGTAGCTCCCAGCAGCAGGCCCCTCAGTCTAGTTCCAAGCTGGAGGATATGCTGGCTCAGCTTCTCTCTAGCTCCGAAAAACGATACCCACAAAGCGAAGATCGTTTTCTAGTTAACGAGGGAGAAATGAGGAGTCAGAAAGCCTCGATTCAGAATATCGAGAATCAGGTTGGTCAGCTGGCGCGAATGATGTCCAAAAGGCCCCCAGGCGGTCTTCCGGGTAATACAGAACCAAACCCGGGCGGGCATGTGAATGCGATCATGACCAGGAGTGGAAAGACTACCGGACCCGTCATATCGGATTCATCACCGATCACTGGAGTGGTCCCGACTGACACACCGGATGAGGTGCAAGCCAGGCTACGCCCAGCAAGTACAGCACAAGTCCAGGAGCCGGTCAAAGATTACACTCCACCAGTACCTTATCCAGGCAGGCTGAAGAAACAGAAGAACGAAGAGCAATACGGTAAGTTCCTTGAGTTGTTTAAGCAACTACACATTAATATACCGTTTGTTGAAGCCTTGGCCCAGATGCCAAAGTATGCGAAATTCCTACAGGATATCCTCTCGAATAAACAGAAGCTCGAGGATATATCATGTGTGGTGATGAATGAAACTTGTTCCGCCGTTCTGCAAAACCGTCTGCCCACGAAAATGGGAGATCCGGGTAGTTTTACGCTCCCGTGTTTGATAGGAAACATGTCTGTTAGCCATGCATTGGCTGACTTGGGAGCGAGTATCAACCTTATGCCATATAAGGTTTTTACTAAGCTGGATCTGGGTGAGCCGTCACCCACTAGAATGAGCATTCGGTTGGCAGACCGCTCAATAAAGTATCCGGATGGATTTGTGGAAAACATGCTTGTAAAAATCGATAAATTTGTTTTCCCCGTGGACTTTGTTATCCTTGACATGGACGAAGATTCAAGAGTGCCTTTAATACTTGGACGCCCGTTCCTCAAGACAGTGAGGATGATTGTTGATGTGGCAGCTGGCCAAATCACGCTCCGGGTAAATGATGAGCAAGTGACATTTAATATTAAAAGATCAATGCAGCATCCGCAAAGTCACGATGACATGCTTTACTATGTCGACATTGTCGACACATGTGTGTGCTCTCATTTTCAAGGCACTGTTGACGAGATTGATTCGGACACACGTCTGTCGTGTGGGGACCTGATTGGCATTACGCAAGAGGGCCACGATTTCGAGCAGCCAGTCTATCAGATTGGTGACGATGGTTCCCAAAGTCCGGAGAGGTTTCTAGAAATTGGCCATGTAAAAGAAGATAAAGCAAAACCTTCGGTTGAAGATCCGACGCCTTTGGAGTTGAAAGAACTCCCACCACATCTTGAGTATGCATTTCTGGACGAGGACGTCGCTTACCGGTCATAATATCGGCATCATTGGAAAAGGATGAGAAAAATCAGCTTCTCGAGGTTCTGAGACTTCATAAAAGAGCCATTGCATGGAAAATCATGGATATCAAGGGCATCAATCCTTCTTTTTGTACTCTCAAGATTTTGATGGAAGACTAGTACAAACCCTGTGCACAGCATCAGAGGCGTTTAAATCCGAATATGCAAGACGTGGTAAAGAAGGAAGTGATTAAGTTATTGGATGCCGGAATGATTTATCCTATTTCTGACTCTGTGTGGGTGAGTCCGGTGCAGGTTGTACCTAAGAAAGGTGGTATGACTGTAGTTTCAAATGATAGGAATGAGCTGATTCCTACCCGTACCGTCACTGGGTGGCGAGTTTGCATTGACTACCGCAAGCTCAATGATGCTACTCGCAAGGATCACTTCCCGCTTCCATTCATCGACCAGATGTTGGAACGTCTGTCGGGGATGTTGTATTACTGTTTCCTGGACGGGTTCTCTGGATACTTCCAAATTCCTATTGCTCCTGAGGATCAGGAGAAGACTACCTTTACCTGCCCCTTCGGCACATTCGCCTACCGGCGGATGCCTTTTGGGCTGTGTAATGCACCAGCGACCTTCCAGAGGTGCATGGTTGCAATTTTTCATGATATGATCGAGGATTCTATGGAGGTTTTCATGGATGACTTTTCGGTATTTGGGGATTCCTTCGATCATTGTTTGGAAAATTTGAAAAGGATGTTGAAGAGGTGTGAGGAGACGAATCTTGTCCTAAACTGGGAAAAGTGCCACTTCATGGTGAAGGAGGGCATAGTTCTGGGACACAAGATTTCGCATGCTGGTATGGAGGTCGACCCAGCCAAAGTGGATATCATTTCACGACTTCCACCGCCCACCTCTGTGAGAGCGATACAGAGCTTTCTTGGTCATGCGGGATTCTATAGGCGATTCATCAAGGATTTTTCAAAGATCGCTAGGCCCATGACCCGTTTGCTGGAGAAAGACGCTCCGTTCATATTTGGAGATGATTGCTTGAGAGCCTTTGACCTTCTCAAGCAAAAGTTGATTGAGGCCCCTATTTTAGTTGCACCAGACTGGAGTCTGCCGTTTGAAATTATGTGCGACGCGAGTGATTACGCTATAGGGGCCGTTCTTAGACAAAAGAGAGAAAAGCACTTTCACCCGATCTATTATGCGAGCAAGACTCTTCACGACGCTCAGGAGCATTATACCACGACAGAAAAAGACTCTTGGCGGTCGTTTGCGCATTTGACAAATTTAGATCGTACTTGGTGCTTTCGAAAACCGTTGTGTATACTGATCACGCAGCCATCAGATATCTCTTCAGCAAATAGGACGCTAAACCGCGTCTGATCAGGTGGATCTTGTTGCTGCAAGAGTTCGATATTGAAATTCAAGATAAAAAGGGTGCGTTGAATGTAGCGGCTGACCATCTATCTCGGTTAGAGCATGGAGACATCGTGGACGCGCGTTGGGATTCCATAAATGACAATTTCCCACATGAGTCTTTGATGGGTGTTGAGATATGCGATGAGTTGCCATGGTTCGCTGACTTTGTGAACTACATTGCTTGCGGGATTCTGATTAAAGAGTTGACTCACCAGCAAAAGAGGAAATTCTTTTCGGATGTCAAGCACTACATTTGGGATGACCCTTACTTGTTTCGGGTTGGTGCTGATCAGGTGATTAGGAGGTGTGTTTCAGGGAAGGAGGCGAACGATATTCTGCGCCATTGTCACGAGGGACCTACCGGAGGCCACCATGGAGCCAATTTCACCGCCAAGAAGGTGCTGGATTCCCGGTTTTATTGGCCGACTATATTTCGTGATGCGCAGAGTTGGGTTAGAGCGTGCGATGCCTGCCAGAGGGCAGCAAACATATCCGCACGTGATGAAATGCCTCAGAACTGGATTCAAGTTTGTGAAGTCTTTGATATCTGGGGGATAGACTTCATGGGACCATTTCCCCCCTCACGAGGAAATAAGTACATCCTGGTCGCAGTTGACTATGTATCCAAGTGGGCGGAGGCACAGGCCTTACCCACCAATGATGCCAGGGTGGTCGTGAGATTCATGAAAAGCTTATTTGCCCGGTTTGGCGCTCCAAAAGCGCTTATCAGTGACAGAGGGACGCATTTTTGCAATACTCAGCTCGAGAGAGCTTTGTCCCGTTACGGTGTGCATCACCGTTTATCCACGCCCTATCATCCACAGACAAGCGGGCAGGTGGAAGTCATGAACCGTGGGCTGAAGAGAATCCTTGAGCGGTCAGTAGGTGCAAACCGCAAGGATTGGTCGGATAAGCTTGATGAGGCGCTTTGGGCTTTCCGTACGGCTTACAAGACGCCTATTGGGACTACTCCCTTTAGGCTTGTTTACGGAAAAGCATGTCATTTACCGGTGGAGTTGGAACATAAAGCGATGTGGGCTCTTAAAACCGCAAATCTGGACCTAAAAACCGGAGGTGAAGCCCGGTTTCTCCAGATTCATGAATTGGAAGAGTTGCGACAACGCGCTTATGAAAGCTCCGTGTTGTACAAGGAGCGCACGAAGAGATTGCACGATAAACGCTTGAAGGACCACAAAGAATTCCAAGCGGGCGATCTTGTTCTTCTTTACAACTCGCGGTTGCGTTTATTTCCCGGGAAGCTTCATTCACGTTGGACAGGACCATACACAGTTAAAGAGGTATTTCCGTATGGGACTGTTGCAATAGAGAACGCGGACGGTGTTATTTTCAAGGTAAACGAGCATCGCTTGAAGTTGTATGTTGCCGGGCCGATAGAGTCGGCGATGGAGGTCATCGAGCTCCAAACCCCGCACACTTCATAAGTGTGGGGAGGAGAGAGTCTACGCTACTGACTCGCGGATAAAAAATGTAGCAAGAGCGTCAAAAGCGCATTAGGGGTAGTATCGTCTTTTTATGTGTTTTTCTAGTTTTAGCATAATTTAGGAGTGTTTGGTAGTTTCCGTTAGTTTGTACAGTTTTTATACGTGCCGGGCGATTGTTATATTTTGGGATATTGTTAAAACAGTGTGCGTGTTGAAAAAAATGGTGAAAAACGGCCAAAACAATTGCTGGAAATAGCTTCTGCAGAAAAAACTGATCTGCAGCTGTCGCACGGCCGTGCTATACGTCGCACGACCGTGCTTTTGCGGGCTGGCAAGAACGATGAGTCGCACCCCCGGTGCATCTCCGAGAACAGCGTGCAGGGTCAGCAAGATGTCGGCGTCGCACGACCGTGCGATTGTCGCACGCCCGTGCGTGAGGCTAAGGGCAGTTTGGTCATTTGTCCAGTATAAATACCTTCATCTGCAGCCCCACTTTCATTTTCGCGAACCCTAAATCCCAGCAGCCGTTCCAGAGCGTTTTTGCCTCAAATCGCACGGTTTCTTCGCACGGTTTCACAAATCTTTCGCACGGTATGTTATTCCTCTCCGATTTTCTGTTCCATTCATATTCTAGGCTAGATTAGTTCGATTCTTCAAGGATTCTCTAGGGTTCTCTTCATAAACAAATCGAAACCCTAGCCCTTGTAAGAATCTTGTATCTCGTGAACACCCAGTTGAGATTCCGACCCCTGTTGGCCCACAACTTGTTGAAATTTTGCAAAAATTAGGCTGTTCATAGTACAGGGGTCAGTATCCTGCAGAATCGGCGTCGCACGGTCGTTTCTCCTTGGCACGGTCTGTGCGATTCCGGGTGTTCGCGATGTGTTGCTGTTGGCTCGGTGATGCACGGTGGTGCGACTGACCGCACGCCGTGCGGTTACGACATTTACCGGCCACTACTGCTCGATCTCGATGACGCACGGCCGTGCGACAGGACGCACGCCTGTGCCATTTGCCCAGATCAGTTTGACAGAATCTTCATATTTGTGCGTTATGCTGTTTTTGAGTGAAATTTTTCCTGCTTCATGTTTTCTAACTGTATTCCTCATGCAGATGGGCCATCCCTTCCTTCAGTTTAACCCCAATGATGAACGAGAAGCTCTTTGTATCCCAAAACGTGATGCCCTATGGAGAAGGCGAGGGCAGTTTGGTGTCCCTAGGAGGCTTGATTGGGATGTCATGACTGAACTAAATCAACGTGACCGTCTAGAAAACATGTTGACGGTCCCACTTGCGCGTCTAGTGAATATCAACCGCCCAATTTACCTAGAACTTTCGATTGAATTTTTCGCCACATACTCCTACGAGAAGCCTAAAGCACACAAGGTCCCCGACTTCCGCCACAAAAAGAGGGTAAATTTCAGACTGGGCGGTCGGTGGCATAAATGGTCGGTGGGAAGGTTGGGGCGAAGACTTGGAATTTACACCGACGAGGATATGGATTCCGAGCTCTTCACAGACGAGTTCACCTTCCCCAGCGAGGTTGATCGGGGCGACTTTTGGGCGCAAATTGCGGTTGGAGACCCGTATGACCCTCGAATGTCAAAAGCCTCAAGGTTACGCGACCCATTGCATCGAGTGATGCAGCACATATTCAGCCACACCACCTGCGGCCGCATGGACAGTCTAGGCAACTGTCCAACTCCTGATCTTTTCTTTTTATATGCACTAGCGGAGGGGGCACATATAAACTTCGCTGCACGTATGGCTGAATATTTCATGAATAGTTCCGGTCGCACCCCCAACAGTCAGATTCATAGGGGTCAGTATGTGACTCAGGTCGCATATGGCTTGGGGTTGATGACAGACGAGGTAGTTGAGGATCTTACGATGGTGATTGAGGGCGTATTTGTTGACATCCGTTCATTGAAGGCGATGGCGGTTATCGCAGAAACGGATCATGGGGATAGGTTGAGGGGGCTCAACAACGAGGTCTGGGACCCGTTGCCCTCACTTCCAGAAACGGATGAGGATGAAGACATGGAGGAGCAGCATGAGTCGCACACACCACCACACCAGCCACAGCCACCGCCACATTCACCGCAGCACCATGATTACCACCAGCATCAGGAGTGGCCAGAGTTTTATCAGCAGTTCCAACAGATGCGAGTTACGCAGGAGCAGCATGGGACTTATATCGACCGGATTAGGACTAGTCAGGACCAGATCAGGGCTAGTCAGGATCAACTCAGGGCCACTCAGGATCAGCTTAGGCATAGCCAGGAGAGTTTATACCAGGGGGTGAGTGCTGGATTTTCATACTTATTCGGGGAGATGCATCATGCATATCCCAACTATTTTCAGCACCCTCCACAGTTCCCACCGTGGAACCCACCTGGTTATGGTGATGCGGGCCCGTCCTTCACAAGAGATGATGATGGTGATGACGAGTAGGAGATGGTGGTGTTGTTCGTTGATGGTGGTTATCATGTTTTAGTACTTTATATTTCGGGTGTTCATTTTGCGTAGTATTTCAAACACCCTTGGATTGTATTTTATTTTCAGACACTTTACTTTATGTCATGTCTTTGTTTGGATTGGTAGTTCGTTTATGTAAATTATGGTTTATTAGGGTTTATTTTATTTCTGTTCTGTTTTGTTGTACCTTGTGACGTACATGCAGATTTTGGCTCTCAAGTCTTTGACCGAAGCATATGACAGACACAGCTTTGGAAGTCTCGTTTCATCAGATATCATCTTGAGGGGAGTACTATTATCCTTTTTTGTCTATATTTCGGGTTTCGCATTGGGGACAATGCGAAGTTCAAGTGTGGGGAGGGGGTTAACTTTGTTTGTCCTACAAAAAAAATCAGAAAAATCATTCAAAAATATCAGTATTTTGTACATATTTTTTAGTAATAAACCGGTTGGTTGTGTTTTAGAAAGCTTCGGACTTGATAAAAACTCGACAAGCAAAATAAATTTTGAAAAAGAAAACCGGAAAGCCTGACAAATAAAGAAAGACTTGCATGATAGTTTTCACACTTTTACCCATTCCTTCCGTTACGTGAGCATATTTGAGCCTTGATATTGTTGTATATTTGTTCATTTCGGATATAGGAGTGAGTCGGATGTCTTGTGTAATTTAGAACTTGTCACTAGTATGCTTGTTAAGACCATGAACTTGCGGAATTGTGTAGAAGTGATAGAGGCACTTAGATTACCCCTTTATTGTTAGCCTTGTTCTTTGTGTTGTGTTTCCCGTAAACCTTACGTTACCCTTTAGGATAAACCATGTCGAGCCTTCCCGTTTATTTTTGTTTACCCAACATAATCGCCCACTTAGCCAAATTTAGCCTTTTTATGTTTTAAACCCCTTTTGTGTTAAAACTCGGTCAAAATAATCGTTTAACTAGCGTTTGTTTTAGTTTATTGTATAATTAGTTTGGAAAAAAAAACAGAAAATAAAACACCCTAAAATAGGGTGAAGTTGGCAAAAATCGAGCAATTTTGAATGCTTAAATGTTAAAATTTCGTTGATGAGCTCGATTGCGCAATAGTCGCCTTTTTAAGGCGTTTGTATGTAAAGTTACATTGTTTGTCGCTAGTTAAACGCTAAAACCGAGTTTTAACCATTTCGCCACTTTAAATTTCCATTTCCATACCCTTCGCCCAAGCCTAACGTTACAACCCTTAAAGACCTCTTGATTTACACTTTGTCGCATGTTAGTTGGTGGAGACGAGATCTTATGACAAGCTTATGATATTACACATTTCATTGACGAGGCATTGAGTGTTTGCACGTACACATTTTATGTATGGTTCATAAATAAAACCGAGTGTGTATGAACATTGTGAGTTGTGTGAAGATTAACATGTTGAGTCAATTAAATGTGAAGTCATGGCTTTTTGGTTGTCGATATATAGTTGCATATGCTTGTTGGGTTTGAGTCTTTTGATGTTGTCTTTCGAAAAACCGGCTAACCGTTTATAGTTGTTTTCAATAAAATAGTGTGTAAATTACCGTTCTTGTTTGATTCTATCTTTTATTGCATTTTAGTTTAGCTTGCTTGAGGACAAGCAAGGTTCAAGTGTGGGGAGATTTGATATTCGCTAATTTACACATATTTTAGTCCCCCATTTTACCCCCATTTTATGCGTTTTCGGCCGTAAAACCATCATTCGGATACTTAATCAAGTATACTTTTATTTGCAGGCCTAAAATAGCATACCAGACAAGATGATAGTGAAAACGAGGACTTTCCGGACGAAACGACAAAGCTGCGGACATTCTGTTAGAATTCTGACCTGGGCAAGTGGAACGGTCGTGCGACCCAATGCACGACCGTGCGGTTCCGACAAATGCAACCCAGCCCGGCGGTGAACGAGGGTGCAACTCGGCGTTCAAACGTAGCCCGGTGATGCACGGTCATGCACCGGATGAACGACCGTGTGGTTTCGATGTTCAGCCAATGTCCGGTGACGCACCACCCGTTCAAGAGTCTGTGCCGCCCGAACCCGGAGATGAACGACCGTGCAGCCCATGGCACGCCCGTGCGACCTCGAAGACCGGTCAACTATGCTGATGTCACAAAAGTATTGGTGCAACGTAATTTAAAAGTGAACGGTCGTGCACTTTATTGGCACGACCGTGCGATCGCAAAATGTTATAAAAACAGACAGTAGCATTATGTTCGTAACTCTGGAATTTTGGAGAACTTCACAGGCGATTTTCAGGCTCCGGAGGCAGCAGTTTTCGCCCGGATTCAAGCCACATTGTCCCGATAAGCTCCATTTCTATCCGGATTCTCATTCTTATGCTTGTTTATGGTCTGAATTCTTAAGTCTTTCCATAATTTTGTTATGTTTCAAGCATTAAGAGTGATTATTATGTATTATTGTAGCCTTTGGGCAAAAACACAACAATCCCTTGCTTGATTATAGCCATTAGTATGTTAATCTTTGTTTGTAATGACATTTGGAAGTATTTTCTATGATTATCTTTGATGATTAGTTTGCAACCTTGTTATTGATATTGATTTCTTGATTATAAGTAATTGTGTTGGATGATTAGTACTTGGTTAGTTAAGATAGTTGAAAAATGAAGCTTAATTAATCATGTATTAGTAAACTTTAAACTTGGTTAACTAGTTTAGCTTGGTTAAAATGTGGGCACCATACTAGAAATGGTTAGTGGTTTAATAAAATGTAATTATTATTAATCAAGAAAGCTTGCCGTCACGTAAGGACTCTAACGGGTTAAATGGTGTCGTTATAAATTCTTGCCATGATTTGTTAGCCTAGTTAATAGTTTAGGCTAAAATTGCTATCTGGGTGAATTTATGTACAAGATTTGTAAAATGAACTTGGTTGTGATTTAATCTAGTTTATACTTGTCTCGGTGGTTGCATTGTGTTTATCGGTGTCGCTTTCCTTGATTAAGTGAGGTTAGAAAACTCCTAACGGATGACTAACTTATTTTTAGGAGATTTTCATAGACATTTATCAATTGCGCGTTGAAGAACAATTTTAGGTGGTTAAAGTGTGTTTATCGTTTTAGCTTTCCGAATGATTGTCATGTTAGGATTCCCGAAAGGGATACTAATTGTCTTAAAAATGGAAAATTGACCGAATGCTTGAAGTGCCCGATGTCTCCGTAGTTAAAACATCCCGGTCCTCAACCGTTACCATTACCGTTACCGCCTCGATTGGCATTGGCTCCCCGGTTACCAGCTTGATTTCCATCCCCGCCATTTCCTCCCTGATGGCGGTTTCCATTCCCTCCTCCATGACCTCTTTGATTTCCACGACCAACACCATTACCGGCCCAGCATGTCTCCTTTGAGTGGCCAGTCTTCCCACAAGACTCACATTTCCTGAATTTGCATGGGCCTGGGTGATGATATTGGCATGCATCACACTTGGGCAGGGTGCCCATGTATCCTCTTCCTTTGCTTTCGGCACCAGTTCTGGCCCTGGCTGGTGCACTTCCCTTTTCTTTCTTGCTGACACTTCTGGTACCCTTTTTGAAATTTGAGAACTTCCTCTTGTTCTCACTCGGTGATGATTCAACATGTGCTTCCTTCTTTTTCGGATCGGAGATTGAAAACTTGTTCAATCTGATGGCTTCCTCTGTAAGTGCCACGCTGAGATCAATGGCTTCGGTAATCGTTGGAGGCTTGGACGTCGTCACCATGCTCATGATCTGGGGTGCCAATCCCCATATGAAACGCTCAATGCATTTAAACTCAGGCTCAACCATATACGACACAACGCGTGACAAGTTGTGGAATCTTTGCACATATTCAGCAATCTTTGGACCGTCCATCTTGAGGTGCCAGAATTCACTTTCTAGCTTCTGTATTTCTGCCCGTGAACAATATTTCTTCCTCATGAGCTCCTTCAGCTCATTCCATGTCAGAGCATACGCCGCTGCCTCCCCCAGGGTCTGTACTTGAAGGTTCCACCAGGATAGGGCACCATCAAGAAAGAGCCCTGTGATGTATGTAACTTGATGTTCGGGAGCACACTTGCTCATCCTTAAAACAGAGTCCATCTTTTCCGTCCATCTGACGAAAGCAACAGCTTCCCCAGTGCCGTCATAGTTCAAGGGCTTACAATCTAGAAATTGTTTGTAGGTACAGCCATTGGGCAGGTTGTTGTTGTTGTTTGATGTATTTCTGCTTGTTTCTGCACGTGAAGCCTCATAGTCTGCTATTGCCTTTGAAATACGTTCATGTAGTTCTGCTTCAGTAGTAGGCAAGCGTGTGTGTCGTCGTGGAGGCATCTTTCATAAGATCGTAACAGTCAGATCATAGTAAGTATAGTAAGTAATATGCGTATGTAATAACACTAATCAACACCATAACACATAACATCCCATGTCATAATCATAAACAAATAAATCATCAATGCATGAAATGAGAAGGTTGCGATTAAACTTTGCATAAAACAAAACCACCAATACAGTTTTACAATTGTATCATACGTCAAAATAGACTAAGGGCTACATCACCCTTGTCTGAGTACAATAACAAATAAATCCAAAGTAAAAAACGTGGTCTCAAAAAGTCTTCATAATCATGGCTCGAACGTTGTCTTCTCACCAAGAGTAGCCTGTCTGTAGAAGATCTGGAATACCTAATGCCCTTAATACCCCCAATACCCCTAAGCTGATGGTGGAGGAGGTGGAGGTGGAGGTGGAGGAATGAGAACTAATCTGCGCAAATGCGCCAAATCCTCCTTGAGAGCATGGACAATGCGTATGAGGTAGGCAATCTGCTGATCCCTGGTGAGGAAATGGACGTCAGAATCAGGGTGCAGTCCGATAGTAGCTGGTGGTGTCGCAAAAGGCGACTGGCAATGACAAGGTGTAGGACGTGGAATCCTCTCCAGCGCCTGGACTCGTCGACTCAACGCATCCTGCTGTAACTGCAAGGATATGAGTATATCGTCCGTGGTATATCCCACATGGAAAGGGTGGTATGGGTCTGATAAAGGCATAACATTGGGCGAGGTCCACAAGAATGGCTCGCCCGCCGGTGCTGCAGAAGTAAAAGTCGTGTGTGCAGTCGGTGCAAACGGGGGTATGTATGGAAAAGCGGCTGATGTCAAGGGTGGCATGTGACCATGCGGTCCAGTAGAAGGTCCTTCCCCCGAACAGGGAGGAGGTATGTCCTGAAGAAATGTAATGGGTAAGTCGGTGCAGTGAGTGTCAGATACATGTGGATGGAAAAATGGAACATCAACGGGTGCAGAAATAGGTGCAGTAGGTGGAGTGACAGGTAGAACAAATGGAGGATAGTCATCATCATCCTCAATCCACCCGTTATGGGTATCAGCATATCTCGGATCAATATGTGTAGCAAAAGGTGCAAGGTCATCAAACATCGGCATGGGATCAGGTATATGTGCAACATCTAGGATCTCAGTGTGCAACGACGGGTGCATCAGTGACAGGTGGTGCAACGACTGGTGCATCCACATGAATAGGGGCGGGAGCGATAACAGGCTCTGGTGCAACTCCAAGCTCTGGATCAGCTGGAGCAGGCTCAACAGGTATAAACTCGACCTCAGGCTCTGGGTCAAAGTCATGGAAAACAACGGGTGCAGCAGACATCGCCATGTCTGAATCGGTGTCTGCGGAGTAGTGCTGCACGTCCTGGGCGTGAATAGTGGCGGATGATGCAGACTCAAGCGGGTAGGAAACGGACGGATCGGGTAAGGCCTCCACAACAGGAGCCTCGACAGGTGGTTCAGCAAGGGCATCAACAGCAGGAATCTCAATCATAGGATCAACGGGGTCAACAACTGGGATATCAGCTAGTTGAACATCGTCCTCCATCGGGGCCCCGCCATCCTGGTCTCCCTCAGGGGGAACCTCGATGAGCAGATCGATGTCGCCATCGGGTAACGCGTCGAGAGGCTGTTCCTCAAAGGGAACTGCTGCAAATGGGAGAGGGGCAGGGATCGGAACAAGGGGTAGATCCTCTCCCGGTGGACCATCAGCTAAGGATACGTCGTCTCCGAAGATCGGTAGGGCAAAGGCTGAAAATCATCTTCATCGGTGCTCGTGGTGTCTGAGGTATAAACCTCCAAGTCCGTGGCTATCTCGTCATCAGAGGTAATGGCCATAGGGTCGAACGTGTTGGACACTCCACTACCAGAAGAATGTGCCATGGTGTCTGTAACACATCCACAACATACGCACATATATCAGATAAGCATGTAAACAAGTAGCAATGTAATCATGTATGCATCCTAGTCTTCCCAGACTATCCCTCCCAATCTCTAAGACTGAACTCCCTAGTCTCTCAGACTAAATCCCTGCTCTCTAAGACCACTCCCAGTCTCTAAGACTAACTCCCTAGCCTCTAAGACCAAACTTCCCCAATCTCTAAGACTCAAATTTTCCCCAGCCTCTAAGGCTGAACTTCCTCAGCCTCTAAGACTGAACTCCCTCAGTCTCTAAGACTGAAATTATATACAAAGCCTTGTAAATGTGTATTTGTGCCTTTTGTTTGTAAAAATGTTTGTTTCCCGGATCTGGACATTTAGTGTATGCAATGTAAAAGTGTTTGAAAGCGTTTTCGTGAGAACCCTAGTGATCATAGTCTAGACTCGAGAATGAATCCTAGTTCGCTATGATCGAGGCTCTGATACCAAGCTGTCACACCGTGGCTTTTGCGGAAGCGTGGATTTATTTGGTGTGACTTCTCAATACCATAGCAACAATCACAACAATGTTATTTGATAAAAATACGTGATGATCATCCATTAAAATAGTTTAGACAAATGCACAACATATTGTCTTGAAACATCAATCCCAAAACATATTACAAACAATGACTTGTTTAAAACGAGTTCATAAGACTCAACAAAAGACTACCAACAAAACGAGGATCAGAGACATGCAACCCGTCCAGGAAGGAGTTACACTTCCCAAACCCTACGACCCTGGATGACATCCTTATTAGTACGCAGCTAACAAGCATCACTTGCCAGATCCGAGTAATTCCCTGAAATACATGTAGTTTAAAAATATCAACAAAAAGTTGAGCGAGTTCATGTGTAAGTCTGTGTGTATAAGCCTTTAAAATAAGTCTCGTATGTATAAAAGTCACTGGTATGCAGCAATAAGGAAAAACTGATCACCATTGAGTTGCAAAGCCAATAGTATGTGTGAAACTGGTGCAGGAAGACTCAAACCTAGCAAATTTGTCTCCGGTATGAAGACATAGTCACCACTATGGGCCGCCCCGGCCTCGTGGGTGTGGGCTCGCTACACCCAAATAAATCTATCACTCATGTCCCGTGGTCCTACAATGAGGATTAATGGCCTTAAGTGTCATGCCCACCACTCACTTGATCGCGTAGTAAAAACCTTCCTTAAGCTAACCATACCATCTATAAAATGTCTGTAATAAATCGTAATATGTATTCCACCCCCGAAGTATAAAACTAAAAATAGTTAAGAGAAAATGGGGACATGAACTCACAGTAGTGCGTCTTGTACCGTATCTCAAACTCTGTCAGCTATACGACAACCTACAACGTACTAATGTCTATTAGACGAACGGGCCGTGCCTTGGCTTAGAGTTTAAGGTTTTGAGTTACGTTTCTTATATTATTCCGAGTGATAATTATTTGTCAAAATAATTAATATTTCATCTTAATCATATGTCGTGTTGGAATATTTGTTCGTTCAATATTCTCGTATTAACACTTCTAAAGTATTTTGATATACGTGGTTCCTTCCCAAGGATGGGATATTTTACACATGTATGCTCGTATTGGAATTATATTTTTAAGTCCTTTTTAGAGAATATATATACTTAATCATTTTTATGTATAAAGACAACCTCCGATACTTTGTATTTTGTTACAAAAATTATGGCGAGGTTTATGTTTGAGAAACATGGTATAAAATATACTAGTAAACACTTGTCTAGAAAATATTTACTAAGTGTTAGGATTTTCGGAAAATTTCGCCATAGTCTCCTTTGTAAATGGAGGTGTCCATGCTAAATAGCATATCATTTTCTTTAACATAAATCACGTTAGATCGTTCTTACATAACCAACCCGACAATTAGACATGCAATATACTACTTATGTCATTTCAGCTTTATTAATCAAAACTGGACTATTTTCGAGCATTTTAATAAAATAGTTAACCTTCTCCAAAAATTCCCAAATTTTTAAAAAATTTCATATACGATCCAGATCTTATTGTGTAAAAATGTCGGGGTCCAGTTCATTACCAATATTTTATAGAAATTCATTTACCGGACTGCAGTCAGATTTGTCACTTTCTGACTGCAGTCTACGGAATAATTCACTAAAAATTTATTGTAAGTCCGATTGACGAAATTCCAGTTGGAGGATCACCGCGACAACAGTGACCATCTACAGTAAAAATTCCATGAGCTAATCCTACTGAGTTTTTAAGTTATGACTCCGAATACAACACACTTTTTCTGCAGTAAAAACACAGCTTGAGCTGCTGTCCAAAAACAGAACTTTAAAAATAGTAAACTACCTCGAAAAATTACGATTCCAGTGCCATTTGATCCGTTTTTCGAAAATGCATATTTTAGGCTTTAGAAAATTAGTTTTTCGATTTATAATGATCCAGTTACAGCCTGTTGAAGTTGGCTGAAAATACTATTCAGCATGCTTTTTATGGTGTAAATGTTTACTAAACGCATCAATAAGTGTCCTAACAACGGGTTTATCAAGAAATTAACGATCAATATCAGGCATGCTTTAATCAAACTTAATCCAACCAGATTTTATGTAAGTTTATGTCCATTTTTCTAGTTCATTCTCTTTTATGTTCTTGTGTTAATCGTTAACTTCAATCTTTCGAACAATCAACGTAGAAGCGACCAAAAGTTAAATCGAAGACTTACAACTAGCACAAGGGCTAGGGATGAACTTGTGAACAAGAAATGATGATGAAGATGGCGTGAGAATGCAAGGTGTGATGTTTCTTCAAGACTCCAAGCTCCAAGCTTCACAAGACTTCTTCTAGCACTTGTTTTGGACTTGATAATGGATCAAATGAGTGAGTGTTGATGTGATGGTGGTGGTGGCGGATATATGCAGCCGAGAGGGAGAGAGGGAGTGAGAAAATGGTGGAGTGAACTTGTTGGTGAAGGTGAAATGATGAGATTAAGCTCTAGCCCAACCTATTTGTAATGATTGTGATATCTTGGCAATTGTAGTAAATAAAAGAGGTCCAATAAAAAAAAAAGGAATATTTGGTAGGGGATTTGTAATGATTAAGGGTGGGTCCCCTTGCTTGAGCCGAAAATTAGAGAGGGGGGGGGTTAATTGTAAGTTTTTTTTATAAGTAGGTGATTATTTAGAAGGTTTAAGGTATTTTCTAAAGTAGTAAGTGTATGATATACTTTTATAGTGTGTGGGGATTTTTGAGACCATAATTAGTTAAAAATAATAAAATAATGTTTCTTACAAAATTTTGGTGTCTCGGGTAATGTCCGGTTGTTCGGTTAAGTACTGTTCCGTTAAAGTGTTAAATTGTACCGTATAGTGTCTTTTATGCATCTTTTTGTAACACAATTAATTTCCAACACTTAGGAAAGCATTCAGGACCATTTAGTCAAATCTCTGCATAATACGAGTGTGTTAAAAGCTGAATTTTTGCTGAAAATGCAGAATTCTGTACTTAAAATGAGTTTTAGGTACTTTCCGGCACTCAAACTATCACCTAGTGACACAGTCTTATGGTCCTCACTCCCCTACACCCATACTAGTGTAGTACTTTATCCCTGGCCCATACTGGGTCTCAAAACACTGTCTGTCTATGTACTGGCACTGTTAGTATATTTCTGAGTTATCCGCTTAACTGTGCTAACTGTGCTTTGTGCATCATGTTTGTCACTAAAGTTTGTATGTAATGAATGGAGTGACAGTATGAAACGTGGTGTATATGTATGTAAGTTACAGAAATCAGATAGTAGTTTACGTCATCAGTAGTAATCAAGCACATTCATTAAGCACGTAATTAAGGTAAATTAATTGTACGGATACCTGGTTTAATGAGGGTTGTCACAAAATATGTTATGACATCAGTAAGATATCTTCTATTATGCCCAAAACGAAATTAAACTCAAACTATGCCCCGTAGGGGCATTTTGGTCATTTTAAAGGTTATAAAAGAGTTTAAATAATAATCTGAGTTACAGGTCTGATATAATTAGTAAAAATACTTAATTTAATAAGTTATAACAGTAGGGTATTATATATATGTGAAATTTATCATTTATAACTAAATTATGCATCGAAGGGGCATTTTGGTAATTTCACATAAGCCTAAAAGGTTAATTCTGGAAATCTGAGTTTAAAACTGTTTCTTAATGCTAAAGTATATAAACTTACTAAAAATATCAGTAGGTATCAAGTCTTATATATATAAAATAGTTTTAATACATACTATGCGCTTAAAACGCGTAAAAAGGCGGTTTTAAGCGATTTCCGGGTTTTTAAAAAAACGCTGATATTTTTATTATTCCAGAAGGCTTAAAATAACCTATTTTATCATATAATATCAGTAGAAAAAGGTTTGGTATCAAAATGATTTGTAAAACTCATTTTATAGGCCAAAAGGGCAAAACCGACAATTACCGAATCAAAGGTATAACTCTATGTTATGCTCAGTCAAAAAATAAATAAAAATCTTCAAAAATCCCAAAATTAAATTACATCAGTGGGTAAAATGTTTGATATCAAAAATTGGGTTTGGATAGGCTATACGCTAGTTATGCCGTTTAATTAATAAAAAGCTTTTCGTTTACACTAATGAGCATAACTCCTATTCTAGACCTCAAACTGATGTCAAATTTTAGGGACAAGTCTATAAATCAGTAATGAAGGTTTCTATTCTTTTACTTTTTCAAAAAATCACGTTTTAAGGTGAAAAGGGCATAATAGTCAATATTTATGCATTTAACGGAAACATGCATATGAATCGGATAACTAATGAACCAAGTTGTATAATGTCACACCCCCAAAATCCACCCTGCAGAGTATCACCGCTTGGAGGCGTGACGTGACCAGGATCGAACCACCAATCATATTGAACAACATAATTAAGTAAATAAAACCAAACACAATACGATTGGTGACCAAAAGGAAGTAAACCGATTTTAGGTTAACAGCGGAAGCATAAAACATAAGTTCAAAAATAAGTCCATAGTTCATAAGTTTAAAGTCCAAAACGTAGGTTTAATAAGTTTATAAAGTTTATTTATTAAATACGGGACATATCAGTTCGCATCCCACAACGACCACCTCCATATGCAAGCTCCATAGCATCTAATGACCTGCAAAGCATGTAATAACGAGTCAACAACAAAGTTGAGTGAGTTCACGGTTGGTTGTCCATTTTAGAGTTGTTTCCAAAAACATAGTTTAATCTCATTCGGCTATCCAGCCGTGGGAGTTACCCCATAGTTCGAAAACATTTATTAGTTAACCATCCCATGTCCACCTTCCCTGGCTATCCAGCCCGGCACTTTGGCCGTGGGGAGCTACCCCGGTATTTTAAACTACCAGACTCGTTTATCATATCGACTACTAACAAAATTTAATTATGCCCTAGCGTCGGTGTTATATCACCACCGACGTGCCATAGTCCATTAGTACACGCCCGTCCGACTGGCACGGTGTGAGGTTTGTTAAACCTAATAGCGCTATTAACTAATGACCCGCTCGCCATAGCCTCGGCGATTAAGTCGATACAAAAAGGGAGGGACTTCGCTGATAGAGTTCTAGTCTAGTAAGTCTAATACGTCCCAACAGGACGAGGAATTTACATTCCTGAACACGTCTCAAGGACGAGGAATTCACATTCCTGAACGCGTCCCAAAGGACGAGGAATCCCTATTCCTGTACCCATTCCCATTCCCACCGGGAAATTACCATACTTTGTAGAAAAGTGTGAACTCACCTCGGTTTGCTCGGTTAGATTCTCAAATATCGCTAACAGTCAAGGTCGGTCAATCACGTCTACTAGCACAAGGCTAGGGAAGAAACAAGTCGGAAATGTGGAGGATAATAGCACACAAGAGAGGTCCTTCGAGTTCCAAGCACACCGGGCTTCCTACTTAATCTCCTAGCATCTTGCTATCACCTTGGATTGGATTGAAGTTGCAAAAAAGTGGGTGGTGTGTGGGTGGTGTATGGTGGCCGGTTGTGGGTGGCCGAGAGGAGGGAGAGAGAGATGTATGAGGGAGATGGGTGTGAACTTGTGAAGATATCAAATGATATTGCATATCATCCTACCATACTTATAATGATTCTCAAATATTATGTCCAAGATCACAAGCAAAGATCAAATAAAATATAGTGATCAAATCTTGGGAGGTAAGGTGGTGGATTTGGTGAATCTTGTAAAGATATGATATGAGATATGAAATGATCTAGTATCTAAGTCACCATACTTATAATCTCTTACACAATATCATGGCTACTCAATCAAGCAAGATATCAAATAAAATATAAAGGAAATCTAGTGAGATATGGGGTGGGTCCATGGTGACCATAAATGGGCATGGGGGGGGGGGGTTATTTGTAAATTGTGATGGTAAGTTGGTAAATATTAGTTCAGTTTCAAGTATAAGGTTACTAGTGTTAATTAGTAGATATTCTAGTGGGTGTTATGGTGTTCGGGGACCATAACTAGCCAAGAAATAATTAAACAATGTTTCTAGCAATATTTTGGTGTCCTGGGTAATGTCCGGTTGTTCGGTTAGATACCGGTTCGTTAAAGTGCTAAGTTGTTCCGTATAGTGCCTTTTATGTAACTTTTTGCAACACTTTTAATTCTCAACACTTAGGAAAATATTCAGGACCAATTCGTCAAGTTTTCTGCACACGCCAAGTACGTTAACAAACACATGTAAGTATATCACAGTAATCAGAGAGCAGTTAAGTAATTCCACACAGTCGTCAAACACTTTAATTATCAATAATAAATTATACGGAATACATAGGATTTTGAGGGTTGTCACATTCTCCCCCTGTTAAGAGAATTTCGTCCCGAAATTTAGCGAGTGGTTACTGAGGAAGCTAGTTAAGTTGCGTTGTTTTCCTGATTTACTGGGGTGTCACATCATCCCCCTGTTGATTTGGAATTTCGTCCCGAAATTCTGTGGTAGCTTCAGCCTCAGTAGTGGTTGCATTTTTCTTAAACAGCTGGGGATACTTGAGTTTCATTTGGTCTTCTCGTTCCCAGGTATACTCTGGGCCACGACGGGAATTCCAACGAACTCGGACGAGAGGTATTATGGTGTGCTTGAGAATCTTAACGTCTTGATCCGTAATCTCTACTGGTTCCTCAATGAATCGCAGCTTGTCGTCGATTGTGAGCTCTTTTAAGGGAACTATGAGGGTCTCATCTGACAGACACTTCTTCAGATTTGACACGTGGAATACGTTGTGAACTCCGCTGAGTTCTTCAGGTAGATTCAACCTGTAGGCGACCTTGCCAATTTTCTCGGTGATTTCGAAGGGTCCAACGTATCACGGGTTGAGTTTGCCTCGTTTTCCGAAACGAACTACACCTTTCCAAGGTGAAACTTTGAGTAGCACCCAATCCCCAACCTAGAACTCGAGTGGCTTTCTTCGCTTATCGGCATAGCTTTTCTGACGGTCACGAGCTGCCGCCATTCATTGTCGTATCTGAGCAATCTTTTCTGTTGTATCTACTACGAGTTCTGGGCCAGTGATTTGACTGTCACCAACTTCTGCCCAACAGAGAGGTGATCGGCACTTGCGTCAATATAATGCCTCGAATGGAGCGGCTTGGATGCTGGTGTGGTAACTGTTGTTATATGAAAACTCCACTAACGGGAGATGCTTTTCCCAGCCATTGCCGAAATCGATTACGCATGCTCTAAGCATGTCCTCAAGAGTTTGGATGGTGCGTTCCGATTGCCCATCCGTCTGTGGATGATAAGCGGTGCTCATATCTAAACGTGAGCCAAAAGACTTATGCATAACTTGCCACAGTTCAAAGGTGAAACGAGCGTCACGATCAGAAATGATGGAGGTTGGCACTCCGTGCCTTTATACCACTTCCTTTAGGTAGATGTCTACTAGGGTAGAAAACTTATCCGTTTCCTTGATAGGAAGAAAATGTGCAGACTTGGTCAGTCGATCCACGATCACCCAAATGGTATCATTTCCGCGTTGTGATCTCGGCAGGCCAGTAACGAAATCCATGGAAATTTGCTCCCATTTCCATTTAGGTATCTCTGGTTGTTGGAGTGGGCCTGATGGTTTCTGATATTCGACCTTGACTCTCGCACAAGTTAAACATTTACCGACGTAGGTTGCTATGCTGGTTTTCATACCAGGCCACCAGTATGTAGTCTTGAGATCATGGTACATCTTGTCCGAACCAGGATGTACTGAGTAATGAGACTTATGCGCTTCATCCATCACAAGCTCGCGCAAGTCTCCATACAGTGGAACCCAGATGCGTCCGTTAACATAGTAGGCGCCGTTTTCTTTTTGTTCTAGTCGTTGCCTCGATCCTCTTAGGGACTCAGCTCTGATGTTCTCTGCCTTCAATGCTTCAACCTGAGCATCGCGAATCTGAGCGGGAAGGTTAGATTGGATGGTAAGCTGTAACGCGCGTACCCGCCTAGGTATAGTATCCTTTCGACTGAGGGCGTCGGCTACAACATTGGCTTTGCCCGGATGATACTTGATTGCGCATTCATAATCGTTCAAGAGCTCGACCCATCGGCGTTGTCGCATATTTAATTCCTTTTGCTTGAAGATATGCTCGAGACTCCTGTGATCGGTGTAAATGGTGCACTTGGTACCGTACAGGTAATGTCTCCATATCTTAAGCGCGAAAACAACTGCTCCCAATTCCAGATCATGGGTAGTGTAGTTCCTTTCGTGAACTTTAAGTTGACGTGATGCGTAGGCAATGACCTTGTCACGTTGCATCAACACGCAACCAAGTCCTTGGATGAAAGCATCGCAGTAAACCACAAAATCGTCTGTGCCTTCAGGTAATGAGAGGATAGGTGCGCTACAAAGTCTATCCTTCAAGTGCTGAAATGCGGACTCCTGTGCATCACCCCAACGATAGGTGACACCCTTCTGAGTCAGTGAAGTGAGAGGTTGCGCAATCTTGGAGAAATTTTTGATAAACCTTCTGTAATATCCTGCCAAACCCAAGAATTGGCGGATCTCTGTTGGTGTGCGGGGTGCAGGCCAATTCTTGATCGATTCAACCTTAGATGGATCCACATGAATTCCATCCTTGTTTACCACATGGCCTAGAAAGTGGACTTCGCGAAGCCAGAAGTCACATTTCGAAAACTTGGCATACAACTGCTCTTTTCGAAGAAGTTCCAGCATAAGTCGTAGATGCTGCTCGTGTTCCTCCTGACTCTTAGAATAGATCAGGATATCGTCGATGAACACAATAACGAACTTATCCAGGTAAGGCTTGCACACTCGGTTCATGAGATCCATGAAGACCGCTGGTGCATTCGTCAGCCCGAATGGCATAACCAGAAACTCGTAATGGCCGTAACGAGTTCTGAATGCTGTTTTGGAGACGTCCTCATCTCGGACCCTCAGCTGATGGTATCCCGATCTCAAGTCAATCTTGGAGTAATAGCTCGACCCTTGCAACTGGTCGAACAAGTCGTCAATACGTGGAAGAGGATAACAATTCTTCACAGTCACCTTGTTAAGCTCGCGATAGTCAATACACATTCTGAAAGTACCATCTTTCTTCTTTACGAACAAGACTGGAGCTCCCCAGGGCGAAGAGCTAGGACGTATAAAACCCTTTTTCAAGAGTTCTTGTAGTTGTGTGGACAGTTCTTCAAGTTCTGATGGAGCTAGACGATATGGTGCTCGAGCTACTGGCGCTGCTCCAGGAGCTAGCTCGATTTGAAACTCAACTTGGCGATGAGGCGGAAGACCAGGTAATTCCTCAGGAAATACCTCGGGAAAATCACGCACAATAGGGATGTCTTCAATTCTCTTCTCTTTCGTTGATGTGTCAGTAACGAGTGCTAGAATGGCAGTGTGGCCCTTTCGCAAACACTTCTGGGCCTTAAGGAAAGAGATGATGCCTTCGACAGCACCACTCTTGTCGCCACGAATCATGAGAGGTTCTTCACCAGAACGAGGAATGCAGGCGATTTTCTCCTTACAAACAATCTCCGCTTGATGATGAGATAGCCAATCCATCCCAATAACAACGTCGAAACTACCCAATGTGATAGGAATAAGATCGATAGAGAAAGTCTGACCAGCTAAGATGAGGTTACAACCTTTAACTACGTGTGTGGCTTCAAGACTTTTACCGTTAGCTAGTTCTACCGTGTGTTTGGTGTTCAGAAGTGTTGGAGTGCGCTTAAGCATTTGGCTAGCTTTTACGGACACATAACTAGTATCGGCACCCGAATCGAACAAAACAGTAACAAAGAAGTCGTCCAGAAGAAACTTACCCATCACAACGTTGGGATCGTTCCTTGCTTCTCCCTGACCAATCACGAACACACGACCTTGGGCGCCATTTCCATTATTGTTACCTCCATTGTTGCCTCCGTTGTTGTTTCCATTGTGGTTCCCGTTTCTTTGGTTATTGTTCTGGTTTTGGTTCAGCTGGGGGCAGTTCCTCTTAAAGTGGCCTTCAGCACCACATTGAAAGCATCCTTTGTTGTTACCCTGTTGCTGCCGCTGCTAGCGTTGATTGGGTGGGGCTGGCTGTTGCTGCTGGTTCTGATTTGCTGGATGCTGACTCCTGCAGTCCCTTGCCATGTGACCAGGCTTGTTGCATCGATGACAGTTGCCTTTATCACATGGCCCACTGTGGTGCAAGTTACAGCGATTACATTTGGGGTGATTTCCCTTGTATCCACCCTGACTTTGATTCCCAGAAGACTGCTGGCTGGGACTCCTGTACTCATCCGTCTTTCGCTGCTGAGATTGAGCTGAAACAGAACCCTTGCCCAGATCCCCATCCCACTTGCGCTTATTGTCGTTGGGAGCATCAGAAGTAGTGGCGCTAATACGCTTTGGCAGCCTGTTCTGCTCAACTGCCTGATCAGTGAGGCGATGAGCCAACTTGACGACTTGCTGTATAGTGCCAAGGTTAGCTGAGGTTACGTGGCTTTGAATTTCTGGCACCAAGCCCTTAAGGTACAGCTCAATGCGTTTGTAAGGAGGGTCCACCATAGTAGGACACAGGATGGCCAGCTCGTTCGACCTCTTCGTGTATGCCTCGATCTCAGACCCCGTCATTTTCAAATTGAAAAACTCCACCTCCAACTTGTGGATGTCGTCACGAATGCAGTACTCTTCTCTAATCAGTTCTTTGAATCCGTTCCACGGGATGGCATTAGCAACCGCCAATCCAAGCAGTTGAACCTGTGCTTTCCACCAGGTTAACGCAGCACCCTCGAGTGTTCCAGTAGCATACTTCACCCTGCGATCTTCAGGGCATTCACACATCTCGAAAACAGACTCGAGCTTCTCAAACCAGTGAAGAAGGCCTACAGCTCCTTCTGTGCCGCTGAAAGTGCTAGGTCGGCAATCCATGAAGGTCTTGAACGTGCACACAGGAGGCTGTGCAGGTTGACCTCCTGCAGGAACAGCCGTGAGTGCCTCAACAACTCGTTCGTTGATCAGAGCCGTCAACTGGGCTTGAGTGAGGTTGATACGTCATCCGCGTCCGCTCATGATCTTCATAATGAAGCAACGTAAGTGAGGAAGTGTTGCGAAAGTGCATAAGTGTGGGACAACAGTAGAGAGTAAGCACACAAGGTTCAAATAGCAATTATCACATTATCCAATGCACAGTGTGAACTATCTAACCGAAAGTATAACATATATCATACCACCTATGGTGTCGAGTCTTGCACGTGGAGCGATGCGTCGTTGTGGATCGTTGAGCACTGTACAGGTTATAGTCTGGTTTTATCAAAAATCTTTTCCCTTTTTTTTAAAACCAAGTTCACTATAACCAATGGCTTTGATACCAATCTGTCACACCCCCAAAATCCACCCTGCGGAGTATCACCGCTTGGAGGCGTGACGTGACCAGGATCAAACCACCAATCATATTGACAACATAATTAAGTAAATAAAACCAAACACAATACGATTGGTGACCAAAAGGAAGTAAACCGATTTTAGGTTAACAACGGAAGCATAAAACATAAGTTCAAAACATAAGTCCATAGTTCATAAGTTTAAAGTCCAAAACGTAGGTTTAATAAGTTCATAAAGTTTATTTATTAAATACGGGACATATCAGTTCGCATCCTACAACAACCACCTCCATATGCAAGCTCCATAGCATCTAATGACCTGCAAAGCATGTAATAACGAGTCAACAACAAAGTTGAGTGAGTTCACGGTTGGTTGTCCATTTTAGAGTTGTTTCCAAAACCATAGTTTAATCTCATTCGGCTATCCAGCCGTGGGAGTTACCCCATAGTTCGAAAACGTTTATTAGTTAACCATCCCATGTCCACCTTCCCTGGCTATCCAGCCCGGCACTTTGGCCGTGGGGAGCTACCCCAGCATTTTAAACGACCAGACTCGTTTATCATATCGACTACTAACAAAAATCAATTGTGCCCTAGCGTCGGTGTTCTATCACCACCGACATGCCATAGTCCATTAGTACACGCCCGTCCGACTGGCACGGTGTGAGGTTTGTTAAACCTAATAGCGCTATTAACTAATGACCCGCTCGCCATAGCCTCGGCGATTAAGTCGATACAAAAAGGGAGGGACTTCGCTGATAGAGTTCTAGTCCAGTAAGTCTAATACGTCCCAACAGGACGAGGAATTTACATTCCTGAACACGTCTCAAGGACGAGGAATTCACATTCCTGAACGCGTCCCAAAGGACGAGGAATCCCCATTCCTGTACCCATTCCCATTCCCACCGGGAAATTACCATGCTTTGTAGAAAAGTGTGAACTCACCTCGGTTTGCTCGGTTAGATTCTCAAATATCGCTAACAGTCAAGGTCGGTCAATCACGTCTACTAGCATAAGGCTAGGGAAGAAACAAGTCGGAAATGTGGAGGATAATAGCACACAAGAGAGGTCCTTCGAGTTCCAAGCACACCGGGCTTCCTACTTCATCTCCTAGCACTTTGCTATCACCTTGGATTGGATTGAAGTTGCAAGAAAGTGGGTGGTGTGTGGGTGGTGTATGGTGGCCAGTTGTGGGTGGCCGAGAGGAGGGAGAGAGAGATGTATGAGGGAGATGGGTGTGAACTTGTGAAGATATCAAATGATCTTGCATATCATCCTACCATACTTATAATGATTCTCAAATATTATGTCCAAGATCACAAGCAAAGATCAAATAAAATATAGTGATCAAATCTTGGGAGGTAAGGTGGTGGATTTGGTGAATCTTGTAAAGATATGATATGAGATATGAAATGATCTAGTATCTAAGTCACCATACTTATAATCTCTTACACAATATCATGGCTACTCAATCAAGCAAGATATCAAATAAAATATAAAGGAAATCTAGTGAGATATGGGGTGGGTCCATGGTGACCGTAAATGGGCATGGGGGGGGGGTTATTTGTAAATTGTGATGGTAAGTTGGTAAATATTAGTTCAATTTCAAGTATAAGGTTACTAGTGTTAATTAGTAGATATTCTAGTGGGTGTTATGGTGTTCGAGGACCATAACTAGCCAAGAAATAATTAAACAATGTTTCTAGCAATATTTTGGTGTCCTGGGTAATGTCCGGTTGTTCGGTTAGATACCGGTTCATTAAAGTGCTAAGTTGTTCCGTATAGTGCCTTTTATGTAACTTTTTGCAACACTTTTAATTCTCAACACTTAGGAAAATATTCAGGACCATTTCGTCAAGTTTTCTGCACAAGCCAAGTATGTTAACAAACACATGTAAGTATATCACAGTAATCAGAGAGCAGTTAAGTAATTCCACACAGTCGTCAAATACTTTAATTATCAATAATAAATTGTACGGAATACATAGGATTTTGAGGGTTGTCACATATAATCACAGAGGGTTATACTAACATGTAACCTGGTCCTACTAAGGCTCTAAGGCATTTCTAAACTATGCTCAAACGGGTGAGAACTGAAAGTCAAAGTAAAAGTCCACTTATGTGACTTTCGGTTTCAAACCGGGCTTAACCTGAGAATTGTCGGGTTGAACATGTTTAGACATGTTCTCACATTAATTACCAAGTTATATTAGTGATAAAACAGGTTGCATGGCTTCTACATTGTTAATTATGCATTTATTTGAAAATAAGCTTTCTGTTGACTTTTTATGACTAACTTTGACCCGACAATTGACCTAGTTAGAGTGGGAATCAGAGAGTGCCCTTTTAAGGGTTTATTACCCACATAATTACCAACTCATAGGTACTTTCAATTTGAGATTTGACTGGACAAATTATGATTAATTACGAAGTCAAACCTTAATTACGACGGTTTGACTTTAAGCTAATTAACTAAGCAAAACTGAATTAAGGGAGGTTAAGGACACTTACAATAGTCCTAAGCACGACTAATGACTTCTAGGAATTGTCCTTGAGCTCCAGCAATCTCCAGAAGTGAAGCTATGCAAGTTTCCAAGTGGGTGTGTAAAGTGTTGCAACAAAGAGGTTGCTTATATATTGAACTTGATCTCATAGGATGATGCCAAACAACTCTATGCATGGATTCAGATCATCACAACTGTCCCTAGTGCATGAAATACCATTGGGGCAGCCCCCGGTATGTAAAACAAGCATTCTAAGTCGGTTATCAGACCTGAAACTGGTATCTACAAGTTTCTGTTCGCTGCAGTCATCCACGCGGCCCGCGTAAGGGTCCATAAGGACCTTACGCGGCCGGTATGAGGGCCGGGTCAGGTTACACAAGTTTCATTTATTACATTTTGGCCCCTGATCCTTTACAAACGTGGTTTTAAGCTATATTTTTGCACTTTTGACCCTTTAACTTGATTTTTAAGGGCTCCAAGACTTAACCCAACTTCGTTAAGTCCTTGGTTATCTTTGTGATCACTCGTAAGGCCCTAGATTTCAACGTTGACGCTTTTAAGCCTTCGCATACGAAACTTGTCATAACTTTCTCATACTTTATCGAAACCTTGTGAAATTTTTATCACTTATTCTCGTGAGTATAATTAATCGTTACAAAGCTTCGGGTTTGCTAAAAGGTCACTCAGAGGTATAGTTTAAACATGTTGACACATTTAACCCCTGTAGTTTGTAATCTCTTACTTTCTTCCACAATTAGCTTCGTATGATCCATGATTCATTCGTTTAAGGGTATAAACATCGTGTAGGGTTGTTGAAAGATATATTTATCCATTGTTGACACTTTGAATCCTTTTACACACGTAGATTCTTTGTTTGTCAACTTTAGTCCCTCTAAATCAATTCTTTACACGTTTAAAGTTCATGACACGTGTCGATATATTATTGGACATGAATTTTCGAGTTGTACACTAACTCACACATCCACTAACTAATCATACTTCTAAATCTACACTTTATGTCCACTATAGGTCTTAAACCCTCAACCTCATGGAAAGGGGCCACCTTAAGTATTATAAGAACCATAGTGTACTTAAAAACATCTACTACTAGAGGAGCACAAATCAGGTTTTTTAAATACCTGGTTTTGGGTATGAAATCAGTTCCGGGTATAACTAGGTATTAGAAAATTGGGTATTGCGAGAAATCAGGTAGAGTTCGGGTACGGATATTGAGGAGAAAAACCATACTCTATGTACCCAGAGAGGATCATGTTCGGGTATAACCAGGTATAGGTCCAAGTATTAATAATAATCGGTTTTAAATAATAAGCTTTTTTTATTATATTACCGGTTTAAAATAATAAGCTTTTTTTATTATATTACCGGTTTTGAATAATAAGCTTTTTTATTATATTACACAAATATAAATTTGTTTAAAAGTTAAACTTGCTTTGTAATTTGTAACAATCAATCATACCTAGTATAGTTCCATTCATAGCTAGGCTACCAGTAGGGTCTGAGCAGGGAGTGATGTAGGCAAGTTTTACCACTATCCTAAGACCGTGGGGTATGGTGGGGCATGGGTTGGGGGCATGGTGCGACACGTGGAGTATGGGGCACCCAAGACCAAAAGCCAATTTCAAAGGGGTATGGTGGGGCGTGGCTGGGGTGGCGTGGCTAGTGCTCTTGGCGAACGAGTTTTCACCATGTCATGTGGGTAGCCCTGCCCAACGCCCGGGATGAATCCCACGCCAATGGGGTCACGCCCAAACCCAAGCCCACCCGGGGTGGTGACTTGGGCGTTTCTCTCCAACCCACGCCCAACCCCCGCCCTATACCCCATAGTCTAAGGAATAAAGAGGTGGCTTCCGTTGAGACCCACAGCTCCAAAGCCACACTCAACCATAAGGGTCAAATGAATCATAAATAGGCATATAACTACTTTAGAAGCAACTAGAAAACATAGGTCCTAGAAATATTCACTTTAAAACTACGACGCAATAAAGATAGCCATAACATACACACAAGCAGCATAGACAAAGGCAAGCACTAACATGCAAAGGCTACAAAAAACAACTAAAACGCAAGGCTCCTAAGACGGGTCTCTAATACCCAACTGTACCAACCTCCTAAAAGTCCTTAACCTTAATCCTACGTCTACACGAACACCTATTCTCGACAATGTCCTCAGAAAGATGCAAGTCTATTAAATCCTTCCTAATTCACTCATCCCAAGTCAGTTTCGCTCAACCTCTACTTTTTTTCCTTAAATTCCTTAAATTTCTTCCAAAGCTCCAATAATATATACAAGTCACAGTGATCAAATAATAAATAACATATTGTGGCTGGAACAAAAGCTCCAATAATAGACACAAGTGGAACGTTAACGTATCTTGCAAGAAATATGATATTTTAAGAAAAAAAACTCATATTCTTATTCATGATTTTAAGAACTAAAAATCATCTTTGCAATGGTCCAATTTGTGTAAGCACCGGGAGACCACGGATTTGGACTAAAAAGTTGCATGTATAACCACCATAACTGGGATATCATAATCCGCAATAAATCCCCTTAGCCGCCTTTAATAACTTGGTTTGTAATTTGTAATAACTAGGAACTAGGAATAGGAATAAGATTCGCGCGTTGCGGCGCGGGTACATCATAAACATCAAATCGTTTATTCTAAACGTTACGTGATACGTTAACCATATGAAAACACGTGTTTCGACGTATTCAATTGAACTCAATCTATATAAGCATTGTTATATTTGAGCTGACTCGTTCCAGAAAAAGTTTACTTCAAAACGTAGAGCAAATCAAATTTAGACCAACACGTACATAAAAATATGCACGTAAATAATTTGTTTTTTAAGTAAAGAAAGTATAGGGTAAACTCGAAACAAATTTTTAGTAAACTACTTAATACTTAAAAAACGTTCGTAAAACCTTGTCAAGTAGCACCAATGTCACACCACTGCCAACGACCACCAACATCAGAAAAGCTAGTAAAAGTAAAATAATAAAAAAGAAAAATAACACATAACGAAAAGCAGACGTAAAAACGTTGAACAACGCACGCTCGTTGCAGCGTGTTAATGCGAAGAAATTAGACCGAAATGTAAAAGCGTAGAAAAAAATAACTAAGTCGATCTACGACCCGCACGTTGCTACAAATCTATCAAACAGGGAAAAATAGACGCGTTGCGACGGGCCTGTTAAACGGGAAAAATCAATTTAAAAAACTTTGAACCCCACACGAACGTTGTGGCATGTTAACTCGCAAAATTTAAAAGGGAACGTAAAACAAAAAAAAAAAACTTGCGAAAGATGAAAAGTTTGGTGACCAAATTTGAAAATAAAAAAGTGTTGGGTTAATTGAAAAAATTATAAGCTTTGGGTCATAAGTTAACCAATCAAAGGGGTTAAAATATAAAAGATGAAAACCTTTAGGTTTGGTTTGAAGTGAAAAATTACAATTTTTTTTTTGAAAAACTCCCTATGCATAAATTACAACATCATAAAGCATTATAATATTACTAATTTATAATATGGTAATATATAAATTAACTACAATAACATAAATTCACTCAAGTACAAATTATTTGCTTTATAATATGCATATTTAAAAAACTTAAATATAAAAGTTGTAAACTAAACATTAAAATATACTTTAAAAGTTCAGGTATTCTATGGGGTATTAAAAAACCGATACCGGGTATAGTATAACTGGGTTCAGACATAAGGTATGACTGGTTCCGGGTATTTTCGGGTATAAATCAAGTACGGTTTCTGGTACAAGCATTGAGCTCAAAATGTATACTTTATCTATACCTTACGGGTAGGGTTGGGTTCGATTAGAGGTATAAAATACCCGGATAATAATAACTGTCCGTTCTTTTCTCGAGTACAATTCCAAGTAAGGGTTTCTTTTGTAGTTCTAACTACTACTAACAAAATACAAAACAAGATACTTAAAATCATGAAATTAATGCAATCTTCAATTTACAAGTACTCGTATACCTGTAAAAGCTTCCAAAAAAAAATGAACCACACAAATGGAAACTGCGCGCCTTAAACTTTTCAAGAATCACTTCAAACTTTTCAAACCATAAGATCAAGTACTGCAATTACCCCTTCTTTGAACCGGTTCGTAAAGTACAAGGTTCACATTAGGGCCGTCTCAACGTTTTTTTGTGGCCTAAAGCAAAATAAAATTTTGAGGCCCTTTTTCCATGTCAAGTGCTTAATTATTAAGGTATTAATTAGCGTTTAACAACACCAACAGAATCAAGTGTTTAACTATTAGCAAATTAGGGGCATAAATTATCACTCAAAATCAATAGTTTTAACAACGATTACCTTCAAGCAAAACCAACTAATAGAATAGCAAGCAAATTAGGCAAAACTAGGATAACTAAGTTCTAAAAGACTATCTCTACCAAAAAGGATAACTGCAAAAATAATCAACTAAGTAGTCTAGCAAAAAAATCAAAGCCATTACCTTCTCATTCAGACCTGCAGATTCGATGCTATTACACAGGTTGGCAGAACATTGATGAACAGTTTTAAGCTATTACACAAAAGTCATTACGGAACCAATTCAAAGCTATTGCATACAAGTGATGAATGATCAAAATTACCAAAAGGGTAATTAACAAAATTGAGAATAAAACAAATGACTTTTTCGTTAAATTGTAGAGCCGTTTCATTGCTCAAAGGGAGTTGCTTTTTTAATTTTCTTGAAAGACCTAACTTTGACTTTTGGGCCTACAAGCAAACACAACTACCACTTCTTTTGCTTGCTTCCCCTTTTATTTAGTTAACCCAAAACTTTTATTTAGTTAACCCAAAACAATCAGCACAAGCCCAAATATATCAAACATATATATGAAAAAAAAATCCAAGATGAGAGGCCCTAAAAGTTGGTGGCCCAAAGCTAATGCCTCATTTGACTTGCCTTTGAGCCGGCACTGGTTCACATATTTGGCCTGAAAACGATGAGAGAACCCGAGTGCCACTACTGACCGTGGTGACTCATGGTTTTCAATGTAGAGATGGTTCAGGACCACGTGTTGCGGGTCGCGTAGGGGTGCAGATGGTACATACCAGTAAAACTACAGTCAAGCAAATCAGGAAAACTGAATCGTTAACACTAAGAGTAGGTATGTAGGGTACATACCGTTAGGTACAGTCGGTTTTGACAATAAAACTAGAACATAACGCTAACTACAATTTCGAAAAACAATAAACCAAACAAGACTGGGTATTAGCAGTTTGATGATGGTTTGGCGGTTCACGTTTAGTTTTAAATCGATTTTCAGTTTTTTCAAAGCCGTTAGTTCTTTATTAAAAACTTTAAAACGTTACGATGGTTTGTAAATATAAACCATATTTGCATAAATGCATAATTCAAACAATAAAAGGGTTAAACGAGAGGTTTAGTTTTACATAGCTGGTTCTAAGTTCCAAATTGTCAGCCCGACCATTAAACCGCCAAACCGTTAAACGAACTAAGTCTCAAACCAACTGTTTGGCGGTGCAGTCGGTTTCAATGGTTTATGAACACCTCTACTAGGTTGTAGTGCCAAAGAGAAATGTAATGTTACACTAAAAACAAGTCAACAACTTGTTCACATTCTTTTCGGCTTATTTAAAACACAGAAAAAGTACGTAAAGTAAAATCATTTTAGTTGAATATGCACTTCACATGCAAATACAGCACAGTAGTGTAGGTAGGGGTATACAGTTCACCACCCTTTTAACTTCTAAACTTTCAAATTAACTTTTAAATTATAAAACTTCAAGTTGAAAGTTAATCAATGGGATTCCGTACCTTGGATACATCAACGGTACTACGTAAGTGGTGTCTATATAACCGGTACTCATTCGGCATTACCGGAAAAAACCGGTACCGGTACCGAATTTTCCGGTCCAGAAATTTATTAATATTTGGTACCGGTATCGGTACCGGGATAGCCGGTTCGGTACGGTTTCGGTTCGGTACTGATTCGATACCGGTACCCGGTACCACCTGCTCATCCCTACAGCACATTCATCACTCTTTTCACCTTTTGTTACATTTTAGTAAAAGACATGCTACACAATCATCATAAGAAAGTTCTGAAAAGGAAGAACAATGCAAAGTCTGAAACAAAGTTAGACTTCTATTAGAATTAGAAACTATTAAAAATCAAACCTTATGAATAGTTCTTAAGAGCAGGTTACTTTGCCACAAAACCTAACACGTATCATCAGCACATCGTCTCCTCAGGAACCAGTGACGATCTAGAAGATTCTGGCCACCTTCTACGGCCATATTCCAGCGGTAACGCCGGTGATTCCGGCCACCTTCTCCGGCACCACCATTGCATGATAGTACACAGCGGCGGAGACGAAGCGGCAAGTGAAAGAGAGACAGAAAGGAGGGGCCGGAGAGACGGCGGCGGCACAGACACGGAGGTGTCGTTGAGGGTTCCGCAGTCATTCTCCGATTTCTTCTTCTGGTGGTGTGTTCTTTCTGACTGTTTAGATCTTACTGTTGTCGTTACGTTTCTCCGGGCGAAGGTCTGTATTGCTGTATACTGCAAATTTTCTCTTAATCGCTCTCATTTTGTTTCTGTTCATGTGTTTGTTCGGTACAGCTAGACGAGAAAACATGGAAATTTGTCAATCCGATTTGGCCTTCAAGTATGATGGTATTGTTTTGGATCTGTTTGTCTTATTGATTATCTAACTTCGTTTGTATGTACAGTTGTATTTAGGTAAGTGTTATACATGTTATCTAGGATTTGGAAGACGGAAGCACATCAAGATCGAGTTCTTAAACTGCTTATGCCACAAAGGTATGTTTTGTATTTTTCAATATATGATATACACTTCGTTTGTTTCTAAAATGAGGACGAGTATTCTGAAAACTACCCGACGAACTACCCTTATTGCCGACTACATGTATGTTTTTTGGATATGGTTTGAGAGTTGTCTTCCTTTTTCCAATGTTTACCACAGCAATGCGTTATCTCAGTTTAGGTTGCAAGGGCTGTTCTCCTTTTAGCGTGATTTAAAGTTGCATCACCCATCGATGATGGCAAGGATGTTTTCGGTGGCAGCCAATCACTGGATAAAGACGACGGTGTCTTCATGGACTTGAGAATGTAGTGGAGGAAGATGCCCTAACTGCTTCGGCGAATGTTTCTACAAAAAATTCATGCTCAGAAATGAACCGATAGCGAGGACGGAGAGCATAGCGGATTCAAGCTGAGAAACAACAGGGAGGTTTGTGGTTTCTCCTATTTATAGCTTCATTTAAGCTTCATATGATGTTTTGTTTGTCAATTTCTTAACCAAATTTGTGAAATTTCATTTCATAACTTAATCTGCGTTTATTGATAATACTTTTAATTTACAAAAGCAAAGGAAACAAATACAGTTATTTGCAGGCTTGCAATACCTGATTCTTGATACTACATTTTTTTTGTTTTATGATATGTTATTTTCTTTCATATCTAATTTTCTCCATGCTTATCTCTTTTGTTTATTGCAAGTAAATAGATGCTAGCATAGTTTATTTATTGTTATCTTTAACTTGCTATATTAGGAGACCTGTAGGCACGCCAGGTCCATCCAGACTTCCATCCAATGCGTATTGAATGTTTATTTGTATTTTCAGTATCTTTTGGCATTATTCTTTATATATTCTTTCTTCAGTTTATTGTTTTAGTTAAAGATTTAGTATTTTATAACAGGTTAAAGATTTATTGCTCATTGGGAATCAGGAATCTCAATGGTAGTTTTGTGGTCTTTAGTTATTTAGTTTATGATATGACCCAACTGCTATCTTTACGATGCTATTTGGGATAGACGTATACATATTGGATCAGAATCAATATGAACTTAAATGTTTGTATTAACGGTAAGAACTGATCAAAATTCACAATTTGAATTATAGCCATGATGTCACATAAACATTAGAGATAAACGAAATTAATTACTCGCATGGCTATAGAGGTAATGTGAGTCTCCATCTGTTTTTTCGTGTTGCTTGGTTAGTGATTGTTGGTTAATGTTGTCTGTTTTTCGTCTTTGGTTTTTTTTGAGAATGTTCTTTGAGCAACAGATTTGTGACTTAAATTTGGAATAATTTTGTTAAACAGTAGTCTGAGCTAGCAATGTTTGGTGTTTCTCGGTGAAAAGTCATTGGTGGATGCTTTTTTGCTTCAGTAAGCCTCGATTTCATTCTCATTAGCCTGTTCTTTTCTTTGATTTGTGTTGTATTTTAGTTATATTTTGAGATGGATATCTTGCAATAAAAAGTTTCCAAGCAAAAAATATTAATATAAAACATGGATTTGGTGGTATGAGGTTTAGTTAGGAGAATTTGACTTGTGATGATATATATATATATATATATATATATATATATATATATATATATATATATATATATATATATATATATATATATATATATATATATATATATATATATATATATTATGTACATATAATGGCAGGTTATGTTGCCACTTTATGTTGCTGGCTGCAAATCTAAAGACTCAAGTGCATCATTTAGAAGCCTCACAAACATAGTTGTTGACTGGTATTTTCTGCTTCTGTTTTCTTTTTACGAAAGTATTATGTTCCATAGTTCAGTACTTCGATCAGTATACTTTTGTTCTGGTGAGGTAGTTGATGTTATGCTTTTTTTGATGAGGCGGATCTAGAAATTTTAGATTAGTAAGTACCCTAGGTTATATTTCTCCTCAAACTTAGAAGATATGGCAAAAAATGTAGACTTTTATAATAAATTATGATTGTTTAATTTTAGTTTATATGTACTATTGAACTTCATCGATATCCACTTAAGCGTCGACATGAAGAACCTTCTTTTAGCGCTTTTATGTGGATAATTCAAACAAACTGATGTGGCAACTAGCAACTTAGAGTTAATTGCTAAAATTGTCCCTTAGGTTTGAGCACGTTTGCCATTTTCGTCCAAAATGACACTTTTGTACCAAATTGCCCCCAACGTTTGTAATTTTTTGACATTTTCATCCAAACCACTAACTAAGTTTATTTTTTCTGTTAAGTTGAGGATATTTGAATGAAACTGTTAAATATAAAACCATAGGGACGATTTTGGCAATTTACTGAAACCCTTTTTAATTTCTTTTATTTAATTATTTTTGTTACATATATAATAAAAAGAATATACATGGAGTTTTTAGAAAAAAAAATTAATAGTTTTGTCACATAATTTTTATAAATTTTCATCCAAATTACTAACTCTGTTTATTTTTTCTGTTAAGGTGAAGGATGTTTTAAATTTTATAAATTAAGACACAAATTAATTTACAGCTTCTTTATATAAATCAGTTTTATAAAGAAAAAACCGTCATTGATGTGCAACACGTAACAATCGATTACAACTTTTAGTATTTATTAGTTGTAGAGATAGAAAAAAATTGTAAAACGTTACATATTTTTTAAATGTGTTGAGCACCTAGGAAATATGTTGGTAGAAATAAAATATTTATTTAATTAAGATTATGAGGGTAACTAATTAATACATATTCTGAGCGGCTTGAGTAAAGAAACTTTTGGTTCATAGCATTATAATTACAATTTGGTGGGTAATTTTAAGGTTGGTGTAGGATCGTTTTACCGACCGAAACGAGTCGTTCAGAGGCGTTCTACTCAATATGAAAGGCGGAAACAGACATATCGAGGTTGATTCAGCTAGATATTCACTTTAACTGTCTTTCTGATTGATTTGACAAAGTTTTACAACGAAACGATACTTCGGCAGCAACTCGGCTACGGAAACACACATACAAGACTGACTCAAACGAAATTACCTGACCCCTATTTATAGGCAATGTAATTTCGCACTAACCAGTTCACACGAAATTACATTCATGCGAAATTGCAACTTCGTACGAAATTACAAAGTAATTTCGTGCGAAATTACAAAGTAATTTCGTGCGAAATTACCTGATTACCATTTCATGCGAAATTACCCGTTTCATGCGAAATTAACTATTTGACATGTTTTCTCGAACTTCGTGCCTACAACAATACAAGACTCGATACAAGACGAAGTCGACAGACGTATGCACCAACAGACTCCCCCTCGGATGTTGACGAGTCTTCAGTGTCGAGTCTTCAACGACTTCAGTCTTTATCAGTCTGACTGTTCTTTCTGAAGTATCTGAGATGTCTCTCCCTTCTCTTTTCATCAGCACCTACAAATAACTTCCCCTCGGATGTTGATCTTCTCTTTTCATAATCAGAAACTTGGCTCTTGTTCAAGAATCGTAACCTGGCTTTCACTCTTTATGATCCTCAGGTATCAGAACCTGGCTATTTTCATCCTTCAAACCTGCACATAACTCTACCTTACAATAAATTTCACAAATTTAAAATTTGACAAATTTATATATCACATGTAGAAATAGAATGATTTAACATTTAAAAACTTCTGATGACCACTTGTAGGCCATACACTCAAAATTCGTTCTTACTATACACAAACTCCCCCTCACGAAATGTTCATCATGTTTAGCACTCAGAATTTTGAAAATCAGCTCTCCAACATCAGTTGTCGAAAATCTTTTTGGATTTTTCAAAAGTATATGCTAAAACACAATCAAAATCTTTTTGGATTTTTGAATATAATGAAATGCAATAAACAAATATATACATACAATATTTTTGTGAGTTTGTGTAAGAGGATCATATCAGTTTATGAGACAAATCACTAACAATGTTAAGCTTTAAACATTTTAAGCTCTAAACAATTCACCTAGATTGTCAGTATACTGATCCACTTAAATTTTCACACAAAGTTCAACTGTTTCAAGATACGAGATTAGTGTTTTAAGAGACTTAAACTTATCCGTGTGTCCCACCTCAGAATATACTCCCGTATCCAGACCTCTATATTTAGTCTTACAGGTGAATGTACACTAATGATATCTGTAAACGGGTAATGCGAAACCGTGAGAGCTCAGGTCAGAACTTCCGTTCGTGCAGAGAGATGACGGTTCGACTTTAGGTGTGTCCCGTTTGGGGATCTTTTCTTCAACAGCAGATGATTAGCATTTTTCAATGTTTCATCATTTTTTGTACTGAGGGCTGGCTTTAAGATTAAAGCTTTTGCAAAGCATTATACGAGGACTAGGCTATTGCTCCCGCAAAATCAGAAGTCCTGGTATAATACCCCAGATATCATCACGCACAAAGACCTAGTATGTCAGAAATAGAAAATCTTTCAAACAAGATTTCGGGGGTTACCCATATATCCGAGAGATGTTCCCCACGATATAAGTAAGTATTTGATTTTATGTTTATATCTCGAAAACAATCTACTAAATGTATAAAAATCTACTGGCACATCCACAGTGAGATTGTTTATCACATTTTGACTTTCCTGTTCTTTAACGTGTTGTGATAGTCCACTGATGTACTATCATTTCCTCTTTTTCACAATAAAACTCATTTTTGATTTTATCATGTTTTTGGATTTTTTCAAATTTTCTAATGTTTTTGGATTTTCTGAAATTTCTTACTCCCCCTAAAATTCAACAACATTTAAAGAAACATTTGAAAACAAACTGTACAAGTAAAATGACAACTGTTATTGAATCGCTTCAATTCGCCATCCACTTGGCATAAACAATCAGAACTCCCCCTTACAACAAACTATTTTCCCATTAAGATTTCAAAACACTTAAGTTTGTTTTAATCTAGACGATTTTTCCGGAAAATTAGTTTTGTTGATTTTACCACTTGTAGGTTAGGTGTAACACCCCCAAAAATGCCACCTGCGGAAACCCCGCGAGGCGTGTTACACATCAGAGTCTGAGCCACCAATCACATTGAACCAATAGTAAATACTTATTAAAACATATTGTCAATAGCCAAGATTAAAGGTCAAACACGATATTAATTCTCAAGAGTTATGTAGCGGAAGCATATGACAAGTCGTTTAGTAATTGTTTCAAAATAAACTTAAGCCAATGTATCAATTATAAATAATCCAGCAGCTTCGATCCATGACCACTCCAGCACGCCCAGATAGCAAGTCCAAGTTCCAAGGTTAACGACCTACAAGCATGCAAACAAGTGTGTCAGACTACGCTGGTGAGTTCAAGGTTTTGTAAATGAGTTGTGTTACTAGATATAGGTTAATGCGATTCAATGTTGTGTTACGATGTTGCTCATGTTAGTTACCCTAGGGACTACGCCCTTCCGTAACCGAGGAGTGTGCCTCTTAGCAACCCACTATGTTGTTCAGTTAGTTACCCTAGGGAAAGCGCCCTTACGTAACCGAGGAGTGTGCCTCTAAACAACCATAGTGAAACCCAGATAATTAGTTCACCCCCGTCCTTACAGCCCGGTGTGAGGTTTCCTACCTAATAGCGCTATCAACTAATTACCCCCATTGCCCTCCAGGCAATAACCAAAACCGATTAAGTTGTTTACCCAAAGTTTCCCTTCCAAACGTTTACCAGTTTCCCCAAACCACCGGGACGCATGCTCGAGAAAAATGCATTGAACTCACCTTGATTTGCTCGGTATGTTACAGTAAGTGCTCGCAAACAATCAGTCAAGTCCTACGGTACGTATATGTATATGATCAGTTGGTATTCACAAAGTTGGCACGTATGTGTAATCACAAAGGACAACGCATTGATAACCACTAAGTAGCACATTGTACACATTCGAATTCATATAAGTCATGCGTATCACTTAACAGCAGTTAAATATCTCAGTTAACTTCTAACAATGTTAAATCAGGTTACTGTGCAAGTATTCAAGTTGGCGAAATACACTTTTGGCGAATCACACTTTTGGCGAAACACACCTTTGGCGAAACACAACCTTTGGCGAAACACAACCTGTTTCGCCAACTCCCTTTTGGCGAAACAAGATTCCATCTCGACAACTTCCTTTTTGGCGAAACACATTCTATTTCGCCAAGATCTCTGTTTCGTCCACTTGCCAGTTACGTTGAACATCAGTTACGTCAAAAGTATTCATCAGTTACAATTTTACAGAAACCCTAATCATGGTTTGTAGTTCAGCCGTCACCGACATCATCAATCATCATCAACAGAAATCATCAAATAGAAATTACATAATCGCCGTTCATACATAACAAAGCCTACACTACGAATCACTATTCCACATGCATCACAACGTAACCGTTAACGTAGTAGAACAATAATTATATCGTCATTTAGTTTAATCACAAAAACCTTAGTAGTTTGCCAATTCGTATACATCAACAATTTTCGCATTTATACACAGTCGTTCACCAACATCACGCAACATAACTCATCGTTAGAACAATAGTCTACACATGATCGTTACTAGCACTCTACTCGATTGCCCTGATCAGATTAACGAAAACAACAATATACACATACAAGACGAATTACAAGACTAATCACACTAACCGAGATATTCGTAAAGATGGTCTGATCGTCAAGCGGGCGTGAAAGTATGCAGAGCTGCCGTCACACAGGGAAGAGTTCTAGGGTTTCAGTTTGCTAAAGTGTGTGACGAATGGGTCGGTTAGTTATTTAAAGTCACGTAACACGTTTTGGGCCGTAAAGGGCTTTGGCGAAACTGGTGGGCCGGCGAATCAGACCCATTTCGCCGAAACTGAATTTGACGAATCAAACTCCTGTTTCGCCGGTGGGTTGTTTGACGAATCAACTTCTGTTTCGTCGAGTGGTTCAGTTTCTAAACAACTTATGCAACTTAAATTTCCAACACATAACTAGCAAACACAATACATTTCGTTATAGCATCACATATACAGTTACAATTTAACAAGTCAAATGACTACACAGTCAAAGTCAACGCACATTAAATACAAAAGTCAAAGTCAGAAACTCGGGTTGTCACATCATCCCCAACTTGAAAGAAATTTCGTCCCGAAATTTGATAAGCCATCCGCAACACGATGCGATGCTAATCAAGATGACTGTGCATTTTCCGCGGGTGTCACATTAGGGGTTCATCATTTTACTCTATTAACCACTTGAAAAATTTAACAATTTTAGATTCAACCAACAAACAATCATTTGTAGAAAATCAAGTACAACTTAATGTCCCTGATTTACCACTTGTAGGTCAAACCAATTACCACTTGTAGATATGCACAATCAAACCTGATACAAAGAATGATGCCGATTCCTGCTCCACTCTTACCAATCTGGGAGCTCCGGCAAGTCAGGATTTTTACTTATGAAAAACATACATCCAAGCCTGACCAAACTTGGATGTTTCTTCCTCAACTCCCTTGGGTAAAAAGTTGCTTTCTTTGATTCATAAAAATCTTTTACCCCTTTCACTTTACCCTCAACCATTTTTCCAAATTTTTTTTTCACATTTCCATTAAAAGCTTTTTCGACATCAAATTCTTTCTTTTCAGAATAAAATTGATTCGAGATCTCAACCTTTCCAACTTTTGTTTAAAATTTTTAGCCCTCAATGGTGGAAAATTGACATAATCCATCGGAGGCACTGAGTTTTCTTCTTTAACCTCAACTTGTGGCTCCTCTGACTTTGTGGAATCAGATTCATTTCCAGATTTCACATCAAACTTCTTAACAACCCACATTTGGTTGTCATGTTTAGCTCTCTTTTTATAAAAACTTGTCTTTGAACACTCACCAACTTCATATGTCGAATTTTCAAAAATTTTGAATTTTTCAGTTGGTGGTTCATTTTTCTCAACAATCTTTTCTTTGAGTTTTTCAGAGACTTCCTGTTTTGTTTTTGTTACTTGAGGACAGTTCCATGCAATGTGACCAACTTCATTGCATCTGTAACAGGTTCTTGTCTCTTTTCTTTGATAAGCTCCATTCTTCATTCTCTCTTGCTTCTTGGCAAGAAATTCTCTGTTTGATTGCTTCCAGAATGAGCTTTTTGATTCCTCTTCACAGCTTGTCCCTGAAACAAGTTTTGTGTTTGTTTTAGAAATTTTCTCATTTTTATGATTTTCTGGTATAATAAAACCCAATCCTTTCTTTTTGAAATTACCGTTATGGTTTGGTTTGTTTTGAAAACCAGAACCAGAACTGTAACCTTTTTTCTTGTTTTCTCTTTGTTTAGTTCTTGAGGTCTAAGGTCTTGGTTTTTCAGAAAGAATTACATCTTTTATTTCAGAAAAATTAATTTCTGTTAATTTGAAAACCTTTTTGATCTTTTCAGTTTGAACACTTCTTATTGGAAACTCTTTATCAGAATATAATTTGTTAGAATCATTCAAAGTATATGCAACTTCAAATGTTTCGTCATTCAAATTAGACTTTGATAGCAAAAATTCTTTACTATAAACCCGTTTAACCGACGTCTTTGAACTGTTGACCGACGAACTCAAATTTTTGACAGATGAACTTGAACTTCCAGACTTAGACTTTGACTCAGACTCCTCATCTTTATCCAACACCTGATCGACCACCTTCTTTATTAACTCGGACTCATGATCAGTGTCAGATGATGTAAAAATAACATCAATGTTTTCTGGTAAATCATCGGTTATATCAGACTTTAACTTTATATTGACTGCCTTTTTGACTTGCTCCTCATTTGGTTTTCTGGGAGAATATCCTTCCCAGATCGGAGGCGGACACTTGTTATAACTAACACTCTGTTTCTTACCAGTATCCTTCTTTTTCGGCTTTTCTTCTTGAAATGCTTCAAAACCTGCAACAGTTGGATAAATTCGATCAACCAAATAATCAGAACTAGAATAACTTTCCAGTAAACGTCTAATTCTCTCATTCTCAATCTTTTCGGTTTCCAACTCTTGCTTCAGCTTTGCACTTTCTTCAATGTAATGGTTGATAGCTTTCTGCTTTGACATCATTACTGCATTCATCATTGTCAATGCATCTTCTCTCTCAGAATTCGTCTTTTGAAGACCAGTTACTGTTCTGTTTAGCACATCATATGACTCTTTCACATAGTTGAGATTGAACAGTAATTGTTCTTTCATCTTGTCAAACTCACACAATTTTTCATCTTTCTCTTTCACTGCTTGCAAGATTCCAAGCATTTAAGACACGGTTTGATAATTTCAACCATCTTTTCTACTTCTATGATCTTCTCAACTTCAACAACTTTCTCAACTTCAATCACCTTCTCCGTTTCAACAATCTCTTCAGCAATTTTAAATTCTTCGTTTTGAACAATCTTGTCATTTTGAGCTATACTTTCACAATTCTTCTTTTTCTGTTCTTTTGCTGCTCGTCTTTCCTTCAGCTTCTCCAAGCGATCTGCAAAATAAAATTGGAAACTTTCAGGAGATAAATGAGTTTTTGCAACATTAATATGCATTTCTTCCTCATCATCACTACTGTCATTAGTTGGAGATTGATAAAAAATTATTGTCTTTTCTGAACTATCATCTGAAGAACCAGAATCAGATGGTGATTGATCAAAAACTGTTGTTCTTTCTGAACTTTCATATGATGAAACAGACTCTTCTTCTTGACTTGTCTCATTACTATTAAACACTTTCATCCATTCTGTCAGCAAATCAGGTTCTTGAATGACTTGTGCAATGAGAGCTACAACTTTTGAATCAGGTGGAATGTATTTGTCCCAGCTGAAACCTTCTGCAACTTTTTCATCCTCTTGATCAATGATACCAAAATAAGCTTTCTTGTTTGCTTCTTCAATCTTTTTTGCATGTGCAGTCTGTGGTTCCTTTTGTTGATGTGGTTGATGAGCATGTAGGATCGGTTTGACGACCGTTCGATTGCGTAACGTTCGTTTCACGTGCGGAATCCGTGAACGAACGTGACCGAACACACGATAGCGTACATTTAACGTGATTCCATTGATAACTTGACAAGATCGATACACGAATCACGGATTTACAGCTTTCTCTCTCTACTTTCTCTCTCTAGAAAGTCTTCTCTCTAAATCTCTAACTCAAAGTCTTCCAAGCATCTTCCAAAGTCTATCTAAAAATATGACATAACTACCTATTTATATGGTCAAGGCTACTTAGTGAGAATTCCCACTAATTACAAGTTTGCCACCTTGCCATTTCTCACTAGATATGACATAATACGCTTGATTTCTTCTCGACTTTTCACTACGACTCGGATTAACCGGATTGACGAAGGCGATAGACAAAATATGCATCAACAATCTCCCCCTTGGATATTGCCGTAGTCAATCTCGTAGTGAAAATCATAACGACTTGTCTTTCTCTCTCTCTAAGACTCGAACCAAGATGTAGTCGACAGACAACTGCACCAACAGACTCCCCCTTGAATGTTGACGGAATCTTCAGTGAGAGTCTTCAACAAGACATTCTCGGATATAGTTCGGTCTTCTTCAATAATTCTGCCTGGATCTATCTTTCGTTGGCTATAACCTTCATCAGACTCCCCCTATCACTCTGCTAGGATAGTTGTCTGGGATTTTGTTACCACCATCGAAATTATCTCCTGGCTTCTCTCTGTTCAGCTCATCATCTGCATCATCTCAAACACTCTATCACAAACAAATAAAGTTGTGATTCAACTTAATGAATCAACAAATCATTTGACAATTTTTACAATTTAAACACTGATCACAAATTTGAAACATTTCAATTACTGATTCAACCTACTGAATCATTTTAAACATTTCAAATGTCTTAAGCAACCTGTATGTTCATCAAGTTTAGCCTTTGAGATTTCGAAAATCAGCTCTTCACCATCAGTTGTCGAAAATCTTTTTGGATTTTTGAAAATATGAAACATAAATGCAAAAACAAAAAATTTAAATGCAAAACAAACATATTTTTGTGAGTTTGTGCAAGAGGATCATATCAGTTTTTGAGACATAACACAAGCACCGTTAAGCTTTTAATCGTTTTAAGTTCTAAACGATTCACATAGATTGACGATATAATTGTCCTCTTAAATTTTCATACAATTTTCAATCTATTCAGGATACTATTTAGGTATTTTATGAACTTAGTTCAATTCATGTGTCCCACCTCTTGAATATACTCCCGTATCCAGAATCCCAATATTCAGTCTTACAGGTATGAACACTACAATGATGTCTGTACATAAATTAGGGGAAAGATGCGAGAACTGAGAGATCTCAGGTCAGAACTTCCGTTCAGCAGAGAGATATCAGCTTCGACTTAGCAGTGTGTCCCCTTTAGAGGATCTTTTCAGCTACAACAGATGATTATCAATTTTATTGTCTAATCAACTGAGGGCTTTATGCTATATTTCAAGCATTTTGTGGAAAGTATTAGCCAAGGACTAGGTCAGAACTACCGTTCAGCAGAAGTCCCGGAATAATACCCCAGACATCATAGAGTATTAACACCTAGTATATCAGAATACGAGACCTTTCAAACGAGATTTCAGGGGTTACCTATATATCCAAGTAGTGTTCCCCACGAATTTCACAAGTTTGAAATTTTAGGTTTATATCCCGAATAAATCTACTAAATGTACAAAAACCTATCGTCACATCATCAGTGAGACCGTTTATCACATTTGGCATTACATTTCTTTAGCATGCTGTGATAGTCCACTGATTTACTATCATTTCCTCTTTTTTCACAACAAAACTCATTTTTGACTTTTTCAATGTTTTTGACATTTTCAAATTTTCTAATTTTTTAAAATTTTTCTCCCCCTAAAATCAAAATATGTTTCAATTTTGATTTTCTGAGAAAATTTGAAACAAACTATACAAACTTGACAACCTGATGAGAATCACTTCAATTCTCTATCCACCCGGCATAAACAATCAGAACTCCCCCTCACAACAAACTATTTTCCCATTGTGATTTCAAAACACTCAAGTTTGTTTTAATCAAAATGGCTTTTCCGGAAAACTTAGTTTGTTTACCAAACAGTTTAGGTACGGGGTTACTTCATCATTTTGTTTTATACACAAAAGTAGGAAAATCCAAGTACAAGTTAATGTCCTTGATTTACCATATGCAGTCCAGAGTCCTCTGTACCACTTGTAAAACATTCACAAACACAACCAAACCTCTTTACCGTTTGCATGATTGACGTTACCGAATAAAATTCAAGAAAGATGCCGATTCATGATCCACGATACCATCTTGGGATCTCCGACAATTCCTGCAAAATCTTCAAACACAGATTTAAAAAGATGCCGATTCATGCTCCACTCTTACAAACCTGGGAGCTCCGGCAAGTCAGGTTTTTCTATTTGAAAAGTTTCACCCAAGCCTGACCAGTCTTGGGTGATTTTGAATTCTTGTTCAACAATGGTGGAAAATTTTTCTCATCCATTGTTAAACTAGAATTCTCGACCTTTACCTCAACACATGGCTCTTCTGGTTTTACCATTCCAGAATCATTGCCTGAATGTGGCTTGTCTGACTTTAATGAGTCAGATTCATCGCCGACATGTGGCTCCTTTGTTTCCGAAGAAACAGATTCATCGCCAGGAAGTGAAAACTTCACTTTCTTCTTCTTCTTATCCTCTTTTGTCCCCAGATTTGTATCTGATGAATTCTTTTTGCTTGTCTTTGCAACTGAGGGAGTAGATTCATCAGAACTGTTATTCTGTTTGTCTCGTGAACCCGAGGACAAAATCTTTTCGAGATATTCTCTCGCTTTCTTTCTCTTCTTTCTCAGTCGGTCTTTCTGCCCCTGAGACAGCTTCACTTTTGTTTCTTGAACTTTAGGTTCTTTGACATTTTGTTCTTTGACATTTTGGCCCGAAGCTTTCAATTCTCTGGGCTTGACAACGACTGGTATTTTCTTTGCCATTTTCTGAGAATTGGCCCTCAATCTTTCATGCGATCTCCTTGGGCAATCTCTGGCAATGTGACCTCTGATATTGCAATTATAGCACCTCCTGGTCTCATAACTCCAGTATTGGCAGTTAACAGCAATATGCCCCTGATATCCGCAGCTGTAGCACACCCTGTTATCATACCAGTTACCATTTTCACACCAAACGCTCAGATCATAGCATTGTCTGGCTTGGTGATATTCTTTCCTCAAATGTGCTGGTTTTGACGCTTTAGCAATGTAGTTCGTCCTGCACACAACAAATTTTGAATTTTCATTTTCTATTTTTTGTAATTTTTTCTTTTGATTGGATGATCGCACTGATGAGTTTTTCCCTTCATTTTTAAAGTTTTGATTCTGTTTTACAATCTTCTTCACAGGTTTTTGCTTAGAGCATTCACCTTTTTCAGTTGATTGCAGAACAGTTTTCTGAAATTTTTCTTTCAACTTTAAAAACAATTTTTGTTTTTCTTTCTTAACATTTTCATCATCAGACTCTGTCACAGACTCATCTGCTGAATAAAATTTCTCATTTTCCTCATCAGTTTTATCATCACAATCTTTGACTTTGACTTTGTCAAAGTTCGTAGCCTTTTTACTCATCGGAACAGAATTGATCGGTTTTGGACAAGGAATATTCAACTTGTCAGATTTAGTCGCAAAACTGATCAATTTCTTCTCAAGTTTATCTATCTTGGTCCTGGAATTCTTAGCTTCTTCCTCAAGCTGAGATATTCTCTCAAGATGAGACTTGATGGAATTGTCATTCTCAACCCTCAAACTTTCAAGAACAGACTTTTCATTTGTCAAAATTTTGATCTGTTCCTGAAATTTTGATTCATTCGCTTTTAGGTTTTTGTTTTCAAGCTTTATCCAGAAATCCTCATCTTCTGACGATTTCTTTTTGCTTTCAAGCTCTTTTACCAACTCTTTGATTCTCTTTTGAGCGCTTTCACCTTCTTTTTCAAGTTCGACAATCTTCTGAAGATGGGAATTTATCATCTTTTGTTTTTCAATGTTGTTTTTACTAAACACATTTTTCCCATCTTCAAGAATTTTCACTTGCCCCTCAAATTCTTGATTTTTCAAAGTCAGACTGTTAAAATCAATCAACAGTTTATCATTTTCTGCTTTCAACTTCTCACAATCTTTTTCCAGAGAAAGAATCTGGTTTTCAGCAACGTGCTTCTCGTCTTTCAACTCTTTGACTTCAAATGCCAAACTTTCTATGTCTCTCACAAGTTTGTCATTGTCAGTCTTAAAGTTATCGCATGTTAAGCACATTGTTTCATTCTTCACCGATTCTTTAGCATTTGAAGCTTCTTCTTCCTTTGCTATCAATGTACCTGCACAAAACAATTTAACGAAATCAAAAGGGTTTCCATTATTATCAATATAACAACCTCGTTTGAAATCATATTTCAGCACATGTTTTGCCCTGACACATTTAGCAACTTTTTTGTGTATTTCCTCAATCACATCAGAATCCAGATCTAGCATGTTAACCTCCAAAACCTTGATCATTTCGTCCTTTTTCTTTCTGGTTTCAAGTTCATGAGCTTTAAGTTTGCTGATGAATTTGTTTAGATGTAATTTTGAAAACTTTGAATCTTTTCTCAAATTTTCCAAACATTCACTCCACTCGACAGGTAATGCATCTGCAAACTTTTCTATCTTTTCACTATTTGATAGAAATATCTCATGTTCTTTTAGATATTCAAGTAAGACTCCATATCGTTTTTCAAGATCTTCCAACGTTTCATCTTTCAGACATACGAAATATTTGAACCTTTTTGCCCATCCATCTTTGCTCACTGTTCTATAATTCTCATCTATAAATCCGTGATGCCACTCATTTAACCTCTCAAAATAATAGTTCTCCTGATCATCAAACACCATTGTCATTTTTCGCAAAAACAAACCCGACACGTGTTTATCTTCAAATGGTGACACCTCCTGTCCACTACACTTAATCAATAATTGGGCCTTCGGCTGCACAAATCTTTTGTCAATATCCAACAGTCTACAAAATGATTTAACAAATGATAAATGATAGTGGGCTTTGAGTGGGCAGTGCAAGTGAGCTTGGAATGGGTGTTTTGGGCGGTTGTCTTAAGGGTTGGGCGGTGGCACTTAAAAGTTTGGGCGGCAGATAAAGGGTATGGGGTGGCAATTATAGTCAAATGGTGGGATGGTTATCAAAAAGTGGGCGGTTATGAATTGGGTGGGGATTGGACAAAAACAATAGTGGGGCGGTGGACAGGAATATTAATAGAACAGATTGACTTGGGCTATTGATATGGACGGTGGACAAACAATATGATTTGCTCACTTGGGTGGTGCACAACAATCTGATTGGGTTTTGAAGTATCCTTGTTACGCAGCCGACAATAACCTGCAACTTCAGAACATCACATGAAAGTGATGACTAAAAAGCGATCCTCATTCCTTTTGAGCGGACCAGACTGACATTAAGAGCGGTTCCCAAACTGTCACAATAAGCGGTTCACAATGTTGTTTACGAGCGGACCAGACTTGTATCTTTGAGCGATCCAGATATTTCTTGGAGCGAACCAGAAAGTTATGACACAAAAGCGATTCAGACTATACCTTCGAGCGATCCACGATGTTCGTAAAAGCGAACCAGACCTGAAATGTGACGCAAATTCGAACAGAAAACTCGCAATAACTCCTAAACGGCTCGGAATTTCGAGCTGAAAATTGGTAGGGTTGTAGATCGGGTCTAAACGCACAACATATCCAAAAATCAGACGAAACGGACCGTATTTACCTGTTCAATTTAACGTTTTTCAGAAAAGAACGAGTAGAATAAGAAAAATCGACGAAATTGGATCTGAATCTGCTTTGAAACGGCTGAAATCAGTACGAAAACAACGTGTTTGATCAAGCAATCGAGCTCCTAGCTCTGATACCTCTTGTAGGATCGGTTTGGCGACCGTTCGATTGCGTAACGTTCGTTTCACGTGCGGAATCCGTGAACGAACGTGACCGAACACATTATAGCGTACATTTAACGTGATTCCATTGATAACTTGACAAGATCGATACACGAATCACGGATTTACAGCTTTCTCTCTCTACTTTCTCTCTCTAGAAAGTCTTCTCTCTAAATCTCTAACTCAAAGTCTTCCAAGCATCTACCAAGTCTATCTAAAAATATGACATAACTACCTATTTATATGGTCAAGGCTACTTAGTGAGAATTCCCACTAATTACAAGTTTGCCACCTTGCCATTTCTCACTAGATATGACATAATACGCTTGATTTCTTCTCGACTTTTCACTACGACTCGGATTAACCGGATTGACGAAGGCGATAGACAAAATATGCATCAACAGAGCAACTTGTTGATATATGGCTTTCCGATAGTAATCATCTTTTCCAAACGGATTCTTTGCTCCACTTGCTTCTTGATTTTTGCATTCTCTCTTAAAATGTCCTTTCTCCCTGCATCTAAAACAAGTAACTTTAGATTTATCAAAACCCAGTAGAGACATTTGCATCTAGAAAATCATTTCTTCCTGTAATCATCTTGAATTTTTCAGCTCTTCTCAAGACACTTGCTAGACACCATTTAATATCCATGAGCTCCATTTCTTCTGCATCGATCTGATCGTAATCCTCTTTTGTCAGCATAGGATTTCCGATCCTTCCTGCAACCAATCCTTTATAAGATTCCAGTACAGTAGCAAGTAACGCCATGTGGTCTTTAGCAACTTCTTCAGAAAAACTTTGACCATTTGGAAGATTCAATGCAATGTTGCATTGTATCACAAATCCATTTCCATTCTTTGATCCTTGAGATTGATAACTTGAAGCTGAAACATTTGGATATGAAGACAATCCACTGCTACTTTGACTTTGATTGACTGTTCCCAATGAATTTTCAGCACTAAACGCAGTTTGAATCTTTGGACTTAATTCAACATCTTGAACACTTCCCTTATAATACATTTTGATGTCTTGTTGACCACTCGGATTGTTCATCCTAGCAATCTTTTGCTGCTCAAGATCTTGAACTTCAATCTTTTCAATAAACTGAGAGATTGTTAAGCCATCATATTCTCTAGTATTCTTTAAGATCATCAAAAATGTACCCCACCCTTTCTGCGGTAATGCATCAACCAATTTGTCGACCCATTCTTCTCGTTCTTTGTTTATATCTAACAAAGACATTGAACGAACTAAGTGACAATATCTTTCAATAAGTTTCTTTGTACCCTCACCCGGTAAACTGGTAAACAGATCAAATTCTTTCTTTAATAATGATTTCTTATTCCTGATCATCTTCTCACTTCCCTCAAACTTAACACGAAGTGCATCCCAAATCGAACGTGAAGTATTGTCGTGTTGAAGTAATATGAAGATGTCTTCTTTCACAGCTTGCTGTAGCAGGCTAATCATCATTTTCTCTGCTTTGTACATATCCCTTTCTTTGTCTGAAAACTCAGAGATTGCCTTGATAATACCCACCTCAGTACGGGGTCTAACATACTTTTTCTCAATTCATTCCCAAGATCTCAAATGATTTGCTTGAACCCAATTCTCAAAACAATCTTTCCACCCATAATACTCTTCTATGCCCATAAGCTTTAGGGGTTTTTGCAATGTTCCGGTTTCATTTTCCATATTCATGCTTTGAGCAATGGCAGCCGGAGTAGTCGGAGATGTGGCAAACGCATTATAGAATTCCTCTTCCATGATTCGGTAAAAAGTTTTTCAACACAGACACTTTCAAGCGAAATTAGCTTTTTCAAACAAAATCTTTCAAGCGAAATTACCTGCAATTGATTTTTCAAACGAAATAACAACACAAGTGAAATTAGATATTTCAAACGAAATCAGGAATTTCGTTTAAACTGACCAAACGAAATTTAATTTAGTACGGAATTACACACAATTTCAAACGAAATCACAACTTTGGAACGAAATTATAATTTCGTTTGAAAATATTTCAAGCGAAATACTAATTCCGTGCGGAATTAGCTGCAATTTCAAATGAAATTAGTCTCAACCTGTAATTCCGTACGAAATTAGAATGTAATTTCACGCGAAATTATGCTGATGTCATCATTTCGGTCAAACTTTTGTCAAATTGATCAGGTTTTAGCTCGATTTTAGGTCCAATTTTCTCAAGGATCTGTTAAAACACAGTTACGCATATAATGTGTGAAATTCAAACCATTTCAACCGTTAAATCTTGTTCAATTTAGAAAAGAAGGTGTAGAAGTTAGAAAATCTGATGAAATCAAGCTGAATATGCTAGAACTCCTCCTCCTGAGCTCTGATACCACATGTAGGATCAGTACTGACCGAAACGAGTCGTTCAGAGGCGTTCTACTCAATATGAAAGGCGGAAACAGACATATCGAGGTTGATTCAGCTAGATATTCACTTTAACTGTCTTTCTGATTGACTTGACAAAGTTTTACAGCGAAACGACACTTCGGCAGCACCTCGGCTCCGGAAACACACATACAAGACTGACTCAAACGAAATTACCTGACCCCTATTTATAGGCAATGTAATTTCGCACCAACCAGTTCACACGAAATTACATTCATGCGAAATTACCTGTTTCATGCGAAATTAACTATTTGACATGTTTTCTCGAACTTCGACAGACGTATGCACCAACATTTGGTAACGATACTTTGTTTGATTTGGGGGGGGGGGGCACTGGCTTCTGTTTTTCCCTAGGAGCGAATTTGAAAGAGTAGAAGATAAATTACAAACTTGGTACATATGATAAGATTTTTTTTATTTTACCTTTTTCAATAAGGTCACCAGCATTTTAGTTTTATAAAATTTAGAGGTTTAAGTAGATTTTATTTTTATAAAACTGATCTATATAAAAATTAGAAATTAATTTCTATCTTAGTTTATAAACATCCTTCGCCTTAATAGAAAAATTAACTTAGTTAGTGGTTGGATGAAAATTTATAAAAATTATGTGACAAAGCTATTACCTTTTTCATATAAAAATTGCATGTATATTCTTTTTTATTAACAAAATTAATTAAATAAAAGAAATTTAAAAGAGTTTGAGTAAATTGCCAAAATCGTCCCTGTGGTTTTATAATTGCCAGTTTCATCCAAATATCCTCAACTTAACAGAAAAAATAAACTAAGTTAGTGGTTTGGATGAAAATGACAAAAAGTTACAAACCTTAGGGGAAATTTAGTACAAAAGTGTCATTTTGGACGAAAATGGCAAACCTGCCCAAACCTTAGGGACGACTTTGGTAATTAACTCAGCAATATATGATGAATATAATGAGGTCTTATTTTGGATTAATTCACTTTATATACTTTTTATTTCGGCCTCAGTTTTTCTTTTCATAAGCATTCTTTATAATGCTAAACAAATAAAGGAATTTATGTTATTGTCTCAGCACTTCATAATCAGTTGTATACTGCAAAACAAATAAAGGAATTTCTATTTTACTACCGATGTAGCTGAATAGCCTCACAGTATGCTTTGTTCTACAAAGCCTCCACTACTACTTCATAATGTCACTTTATCTAAAGACATAAATTCACGTGTTCTTTTTTAAATGTTGATTATTTCAGGTGTTGATTATTTAGCTGATTACATGGTATTGATGCTTATATATAGATCCATCTCATGCTCATGTAATTAAGTTTAACCCAATCAGTTGTTTATGAAGGATTCTTGGCATTATGTTGGTTACTAGGTTTTTTAAGCAAATTGAAGTTTTACGAGCTCAGCGATTAAAGCTCTAAGGCGTTCATTATTTATCAGTGTTAAATTTTTATCACACCCCGCACCCGTTAAAAGCAACGTGATAACTTATTGACCCTTATTAACATTACAAAAGCTCGAACCCTTAACCAAATGAAAGAAACATCTAATATCACGCAACGCACGAAGGTTCGAATACCCCTAGTGATCTTGAAATACATCTTCTGTTAAAAGCCTCTAGTCCTTATGGTAGTCTGTGGCTTGCTAATTAGTATCTAGAAAGTGGAAATACTATAATGGCAAGAAACATATCTATCAATCTCATACACTTCAAAAGTTCCACTAGGTTTAGAATGTTGGATCCTTCTCTTTTTTTCTTTCTATTAAACCTATAAACTATGCAGTCAATAGCGGTGGGATAGCTGTTAGCGGCCCTCGTGTAAAATAGCGGTCCATAATAGCGGAACCGATATTATTGGTGATATTGGCCGCTATTTGACCGCTATTTTAATTCCTAGAAAGCATCATAAGCACCGATTTTCAAGGTTTTATATTTTTGGGCCAAAACAAGGAAAAGCCCATAAAATCTTTTTTTTTTCAGAATAACCCAACTCTAAAAGATTTTTTTTTCGGAATAACTCAACACTAAAAGCCCAAACTTCAATTGACCCTAAATCCGGAGTGTGCGACTTCGACCCAGCTGGGCTAAAAACCAAGCCGAGCCCGAGCTTAGATTTCCAGCTTGGTTTCAAATCCGAGCGGAGCCAGCTAGGTTTATAATCAAGTCGAGTCTGAGTTTTGCCCTGGCTCGGTTCGGCTCGTGAAGAGCCCTACTTGGGAACACAGGGTCCATGGGGTAGAGCCCCTAGCTTGCTGAGATTAATATAACTGCCTGAAGAAAAATACTAGCCCTAATCCATGGAATCGGTTTCATACAGTTTTGAACCAGTAACCTCACCTCTTGGACCTATTTCATGCATGGAATCGGGTCATATCATACAACATCGGACATGATTTAACTAAGGCATACCACTAGAGTGTATATATACTATAGGGACACATCTCTAGACAAGGAACCGGGGAATATTACAAGTATCATAGACGTCAAATACAGTTTTTAACATGGAATAGGGCTAAATTACACAATATGTTTTGAACAAGCATGGTACATGAACATGTTTTCTCATAACGAGTTCTGCAGCCAGATTATGTTTCGTGTTCTAATTAACGGACTACTTGGAATATAGCTCAATTAATTTGTTTAGGTTATATATCTTAACCGGTTCCTAATATGTACGAGTGACACAAATCCCAAAGAGATTAGTTTTTTTTATAGATTTGCTTTCAAGCATGAGAAGTAGCCAGACGTTTAAAGCATTGATCGAGACCAATCACAAAATTTACTTGTATTGTTAACTTTTTTATGAGTTTAGGAAGTTTGATTTGAGAATAAGTAGTACTTCTAAATGAAGTTATTCATAGCCACAACAATAGATCCCAGGAGACCATGAATTCAACCCATCAATCAAGAACAAAATAACAATCGAACAAAGAAAAAGAAGAGAGGGATTAACCCTAATACACATTTGTATTAATTAAGTGAACAATTGAATCTCATTGTTTTAAGGTACAAGATACGAGCTAAAACCCTAATCCTATTTATACATATTGAACAGTTGCGTCTTGAACCGCCGCGTCTCCTCGCGAACGGTTACGTCTCTAAAATATGTGGCTGAGATTGTTGTTGAAGAGGTGTGTCTCTTGATTCCTTCCTTGATGCCGTCGATCAAAGAGTGGGTCTCCAGGAGACACGTCTTTTCCTTGAGTGTAGGTTACAATCTTTCAACTTGTCTTTTTTAGTCCTTGTACTTTATAACTACCCAATCTAAACATAACATAAACTTATCTATTAACTAATTACACTTCTGACCCGTATCTTCTCTTTCGAACCTGATCAACAAGACTTAGGGGCTGTTTGGCAACATCTGAATGGCTAAGTGCTGAACCAGTAAGAGGTCTGAACCATTAAGTGCTGAACCAGTAAGAGGTCTGAACCATTAAGTGCTGAACCAGTAAGATGTTTGAACCATTAAGAACTTGTATAATGCTTAACCGTTCATAAGGCAAATGTCTGACCAATTCAGATTAGAGGTCTTAACCGTTCAGACTCTGTATAAATCTTAACCATTCAGAGGCAAATGTCTGAACTATTCAGACATCTGCTCATGAAACAAACAGTCTGAACCATGAAGTGATGAGCTAGTGAGAGGTCTGAACCATTAAGAGTCTCATTAAGAGGTAAACAAACAGCCCCTTAGACAATTAAAGTCCAACAACAACTATGTGCTATGAGGTTATATCACAGTGCATTTAATGTTGCTTATAAAACGACTATTGATGACGGGGGTAGCTCAACCAGTAAAAAAGACAAGTCAAAGCCTTGTCACATCACCCTTTGCGTGTGAAACCTCCTGCCCAGCCGCAACCAGACCATGTGGGAGAGCACACCCTTTTGTCCGCAGGTCCAAACCCTTCAACCCCTAAAAGGGTAAGTCCCTCACTTCAAGCCAGGTTCACTAGTAAAAGGTTTCTCCTTTGAGAAACCTCTTCCCCTATAAATTGTAGCCCATGGCAAACATGCAACACACTCCAGAATCAGTAGGAATCATCCTAACTCTCTGATTCTTCCTCTCCATCTTGAGAACTAGCTTCATGCTTGCTTCTCTTCTTCTTCTCAACTAGCTTCATGCTTGCTTCTCTTCTTCACACTAAATAATTCATCTTCTCCAACGGTTGCTTTCTGGGCTGATCCCTAATCAGTTCAGGATCTAAGGAGAATAACAACAATACTAGTGAACCTCTATCCACGTCTTGAAAACGTGGGGGACCCCACGACCTGCGTTAGGCTAATCGAAACCTGGAACCCTTTTACCCGGAGATATCGCTACAGGCCTTGGTCTTGTATTTGTTGTAGCAACAAGTTGGCGCCCACCTTGGGGCTACGCCACTTACTTTATCTTAAAGACCAGTTGTGTAGCTCCATTTTCTCTTTACATCATGTCTGAAAGCGAGTCTCTCGGTCAGGTAAATCAGGTGCCTAACAACACCGATTTAACACCAAATTCGGGTCGGATCTCACCAGTCCTATCTACACCTCTTTCTACTCCCGGAAGTACTCCATCAGGATATGTTCCCGGAGTTCACTTCTTTTCAAACACCAACCCCATCTCGGTCAGGGGTTGCACCTACTCAAATCGATGCAATGCATACACCAGAACACATAGATCTAACACCCGAGGGAGTAACTAGAAATTTCTTACAACTGAGATTTCTTCTCAACTAGCATGTGAGCTTAGAAAGGGAAAAAAGGGTGAGAATAAGAGTAAATTATGAGGATTCTGAACCCTCATTATCACCTGGCCCTGCATCTCTTCCTTTTAGCAGCTCACGTTCAGCCTTGAAGCTGGTCCTAGTGTGACAGACCAACCACTCAAGCCTTTAAGCTTTTGGGAGTCCAAGTCCAACCGCTTTTCCTTTATTTACCTCTCAACCCGTCACAACCGGTGCACCTATTGGGCATGCAACCACTCTTGATCAATTATGGCAGTCACTAGCTTCAAGTGTTCCCCCTCCCATTGCTACTTCGTGGGAACAAGCCATGGCCACCCTGCCTTTGGCTTGAGGTGCGGTCATGAGCACACCCATGGGAATGCCTTATACAGTACCATCAGAAAGCCTTCAAGGCTTTAACCTTATGCCCTAGCGGATGACACAGATGGTGGCATCTTTAATGAGTACCATCAGAAAGCCTTTAAGGCTTTAAACTTATTCCCTAGCTGATGACACAGATGATGGCACAATTTCCTTTGCAGCACGCGAAAGCTGGATGATGACACAGAAAGCCTTCAAGGCTTTAACGTTAACTTCATCAACCAAGTGCCAATCACTCACCAGGGTACCTCAAACGGTAACCCAGCTTCAAGGGTAGTAAAATACCTCTCAAAACCTTACAAGCCCAACAACTTGTCTTGCTTCTCCCAACAAATTGTTGAGTACGAATTTCAAACCCAGATAAAGATGCTATTAAGGTGCTGAAGACCACCTCCAAATCTTCTTCGGGGCTGCAAGGATTGAAAAATGGCCCAGCCCCGAATGTTGTCTCATGTTCATGCAAACCCTTGAAGGGTCTTCACGCATATGGTTCAATGACCTTCCTGAACGAAGCATTCAGACCTTTGACGATCTTAGCAAAGGTTTCCCATAACAACGTGATGATGAATGTCTCAGAGAATTCACCAAAGGTACAAGAAGGAAGGTTTAACTTACGCCGATGAAAAGATTAGGGTTGCAGGGTTCATGAATGCTAAATTCCAAATGTCTCACAAGAGACTTCAATAAATGCCTGCCCAAAACCCTTGAAGAAGCACTCAAAAGGGCTGAGGCCCACATTCGAGGAGAATAAGCTGTAGACATAAAAGAACAAAACAAAAGAAAAAAACACTTACCGGAGCTTCCAGTATAGCTCTTATGAAAAACGGTTCAAAGGATCAGATTCCAGAAGGCCTGAAGGCCGGAACCCTCCAAGCCGAGAAAAAACCATAAACTTTACAGCCTTAACTAAGATTCCGTAAGAGATCTTGGCAACCGAAGAGGTAAAACACAGCTTTCGCCCTCCTCAACCTCTGCCAAAAAACAAAAGATTGAAAAAAACAAGCCAGTATTGTGAGTTTCACGAATAGAAAGGTCACCATACCAATAATTGCTTCCAACCCAAAAAGAGGATCGAAGCTGCCGTCAAGTCCAAACTGGTTCACTTGGTTAAAGGGGTCAAGGACAAGATGGTTGAAAAAAAAAGTAGGAAGTGAACATGGTCGACGTTTAAAACAAAGCTTCCCACAAACGCCAGCATATGTTTGCTTCCCACCACCGGAAGGAGAGTTGCTTTCAAACCCTCTGGTGATGGAATTCAACATAGGAACCATCAAGACACAAAAGGCTTACATTGACACAGGTGCAACCACCAAAATCATGTTTGAGAAAGGCTTTAACTCTCTCAGTGACGATGAACATTCAAAGCTTCAACAGTCTGAATCCTCCATCGAAGGTATTGCAAACATACCTATCAAGCCTTTAGGCCAAATAACCCATTATGTTTGTTCAACGAGAAAACAAAGGGACGAACCGAACAACTCACTTTTGCGGTGATCAATATCCCTTCCAACTATGATATCATCATAGGAAGGCCAGGGCAAAGTGTGTTCGGAATGGCAGTTTCAGTTGGTCAAGGCACTGTGAAGTTTCCCACTAAAAAGGGATAGCAACCCTTCAACCTACCCAAGAAGCTTTTGTGGTTGAAGGAGAAAGCTCAAGAAAGGACGGATACGATGAACAAGGGTTGGACATAAACCCAAAATATCCTCAACGGGGGATAAGGGTAAACAGTAACCTTTCCAATGAAACCGTCTCATACCTTGAAAAGCTGCTCTTGCACTATGTCTTTGCTTGGTGCCCGGAAGATATGACCGGCATCCCTCGTAGCACTGTTGAAATGAGTTATGGATCCCAACTGATGTTAAGCCCATTATACAAAAGGAACGGAGTCAAGCCCCTGAAAGAAGCCTTGCAAAGTACCAAGAGATGCAAAAGCTTGTTCTAGCCAGAATCCTTCGAGTTATGGATCCCAACTGATGTTAAGCCCATTATAAAAAGAAACGGAGTCAAGCCCCTGAAAGAAGCCTTGCAAAGTACCAAGAGATAGAAAAGCTTGTTCTAGCCGAAATCCTTCGAGAGGTCAAGTATCAATCATGGGTGGCCAATCCGGTAATGGTTCGAAAACCAGACAAGTCTTGGAGAATGTGTATCGATCTTAAAGACTTGAACAAAGCATGCCCAAAGGATTGCTACCGGCTGCCCCAGATAGACCTCAAGGATAACTTGCTTACAACCTTCCCGTTCAAGTGTTTTCTTGACGCCTAAAAGGGTTACCATCAGATCCTAAGGAAAAAAGAAGATGAAGAAAAAACTACATTCCACACTAATAAAGGTATCTCTTGCTATCAAAAAATGCCTTTTGGTTTAAGAAATGCAGGTGCCACTTATCAACGTCTGGTTGACAAAGCGTTTGCCGAACAAATCGACAAGAAAATTGAAGCTTATGTTGACGATTTTGTAATCAAGAGCAAAACGGAATATCAAATGCTCAATGACATACAAGAAACTTTCCAAAACTCGAGAAAGATCAACATGAAGCTTAATCCAGTCAAGCGCTCGTTTGGTTTTAAAGAAGACAAGTTTGTAGGGCACATCGTGGGGAAACAAAGCATAAAAGCCAAACCCTCAAGGGATATGCTAACAAGAAATACTTTCGATGGAAAGCCTACAACTTTAAAGCGTTTTACCCCAAAAGGAAGCCTTCAACCAAATGAAGCAACACTTGGCGTCACTCCCAGCCATTTCGGCTATGAAAACAAGAGTAACGATCTCTATCTACCTTTCGGTTGCTGAAAAGGCCATAAGTACGGCTCTGATCACTGAACGAAACAATGTTCAGATACCCGTTTACTTTTTCACAACTTCAAAATTAGCAGAAATCAAATATTCTTCTTTGGAAAAACTTGCTCTAGCCCTAGTCCAAACGGCGGCTTCGAAGGAACTTTTAGCCAAATGGGTTGTGAAAACTAGGTGAACACGAAATTACCTATGTCCCGAGAAAAGTTGTCAAAGCCCAAGTCTCAGCTAACTTCATCATAGAAGTCCCTAGAAAAGTCACAACGGAAGTCAATACAACCTCCGCTGAACCCTCCAACCCTGATACCTGGAAGCTTTTTACCGATAAGGCTCCCAGCATTGAAGAGTCAGGAGCAGGGCTAGTTCTAATTGATCCTAACGAATTGGAATTCACGTATGCCCTTCGTCTTGAATTTCAGACTATAAACAACCAAGCTGAGTATGAAGCATTGATTGCTGGGCTCAAGCTTGCAAAAATATGGGTGTCAAAAGGCTTCAACTCTTCACAGACTCGTTGCTTGCTTCAAACCAAGTAAGTGACAACTACATAGCCAAAGAAATGGGGGTTCAAAAGCTTCAAGTCCTCACAGACTCTCTCAAGCTAAGACAATAACAACTACATAGCAAAAGAACCCAACATGTATTAGCATCGAGAGAAATCAAAGGAATTGATGAACATATTTCAAACATGTTCCATCAAAAAAGTTCGAAGATCTCAAAACAAGAGAACTAATGCACTAAGCAAACTTGTATCTCCTACGTTTGCCCACCTCACCAAGAAGGTACTAATTGAGGTATTAAAAACCCCATCCATCCAAAAACTTGAGGTTCAAGATGTGATCACTAAAGAAGGGACAAATTGGATGACTCCCACTGAAAAGTTCATCAAAAATGGTGAATTACCTGATGACCAGACTAAGGGTGAAAGGGTTTGTACCAAGTCAAGGAAGTACGTGTTACAAGGAGATATCCTTTACAAAAAAGGATACCTTGCACCACTACTTCGATGCGTTGGCCCAAAACAAAGCCAATATCTGATCAAAGACGTTCACGAAGGGATATGTGGGGCTCATTGTGGCCCAAGATTGGTAGTGTCAAAGCCGATGAACCACGGATACTTTTGGCCTCCCATGCATCAAGATACCTTCGAACAACTGCGAAAATGTGAAGCTTGTCAATTACATCTGTCACACCCCTTTATAAGGCAGAAGCACGAGGTGTGATCATGAAAGGTTTTCATTGCATACGATTGGTAAACATACTACATGCTCGTAAAAATAACTTCAAATGCCAAACATTACATAACTAAAATCATAGTTTAAGTGTTTACATCACGAAACAACAAATTGTCTGAAAAGTTTACAACTTTATTCAAAAGTAAACATAAACAACATCCACAAGCAAGAGTAAGACTGCGCGCACATCCACTTTAGTTACCTGAAATACACGTGAGTTTTTGGAAAACGTCAACATAACGTTGGTGTGATCTCATGCAGTTCTTATATTGAACGTTTGTATACTTTGTATGAAAAACATGGTATGTATCTTGTATAAATCAAGTATTTCTGTATGTATCTAGGTTGTTAATGGGTTGCAAGGCCATTAACATGTGACACGACATAGGAAGCATCCAAACCATAGGCATTTTTCTAGTTGTCGATTCACGACTAAGACACAAAAGCACTACTTGGTACTAGTTTTCACCAAGAGTGTGGCTGCCCGAAAACCCATTAGATCTAACCTTTTGTTCCGCGGTCTTAGTATGTACACGATTAATGGTGCTTATGGTACCCTATTCGTGACACGATTTCTCGTATCATTCCTCAATTCTTGTATTCATCATACCATTTGTAAACATTGTAACATTTGTAACATGTATTTCACCCCCGAAGTTACAAAACTGAAAACAGTTAAGAGAAAAAGGGGAGCATGAACTCACAACTTGCGTTTTGCGCCGTAAACTTCACCGGGTTTGCTTATATGGCGTCGTGACCTATACGTGTTTTATTAACATTAGTCACTAGACTTGTATCGCACAAGTACAAGTCACCGTCTTCTATGTATGTATTCTTTGTGTGTTAAAAATAATTTATATTTTTAACTATGTATTTTACTTATATTATTTTCTCAAAAATAAATATAAGTATCTTGTATTTTTCACCCGAATTATGTATTTTGCTCAAAACTTCATTTCATGTTCATAACTTGTCCAAGTTATTTATTCTATGAAGAAATATATTTTCATAAATATATTTTCTTGTATTTGTCTATGCAAGTTGTATGTGTATTTCTGTATTTTTACTTCTTTGGAGTACTTAGTGTATTTTCAAGTTCTAATACACTATCATGCATAATACATACTACATACACTTAGCACAAAATTTGGTGATCAATAAATATATATATTTTTCTCAAAAATATACATACTTAATATCAATTTTTATCTTGAAGAAATCATCATTTCTTAACTTGAAGTTTACACAAAAATTAGGGAAACCTTGGTAAATATTTTTAGGTGAATTTTTAGGGAATAAGTTTCACCAAAACTTATATTTTTCTAAAATTTTGACATAGTTTCCCCTAAAAAATGGAGGTTTCCCATGTTTTCAAAACATGTGTTTATTTTCTTTTAAATCATCATCAAACATCAACAACTCATTCAACACTTACCCAGTGTCAAAATCAAGTAAATCTCACTACATCATGAACTTGAAGTTTTTGTAAAAACTTGTAGTAACTTACCATGTTATTTAGTAGGTTTAGTTACCCTTAAAAACATGGTTGTTTGTTTGTAAATCTCATTCTTGAAGGATTTAGTTATTTACAACTTGTAAGATGATTTTTCTAAAAATATTTCTTTTGTATTTTTCTTGTTTCATAAGTGTTTATACACTTGTTTTTCTAATAAAAATAGTGTAGGTTCAAGTAAAAACCAAGATCTCCTAACAACCATATTTTAAACTTGGCTTTCTTGGAAAATCATTCATAAATCTTGGATGTATAAGTTTACTAGCTCATTTTGTTTATTACTTTTCAAGAAATCATTTTGTTTTCAAGTTCATGTCTATGTATAAGGATGATCTTCTTGTGTTAATACATAATCATCCTCTAACTTGCTAGATCATGTGTTTAATCACAATCTAGCAAGCTCCATGTAGTGATCAACATCAATATCTCTGGTAATCAACAAACAATCATCATACATGTACTAAACAACTTCATTTCAACAAGGTTTCATCATATGTTAGCTTTATGTTTCAAGATTCAAGTGTATGTTCTTTAGTGTTCTTGTGTAAATCAACATACTATAACTTTTAACCACTAAAAATATGAAGTAAACAAAGATCAAAAGAGCCTTACTACTAACTTCAAGCTAGGGAAGAACAATGAAGAAATCGAGTGGATAAAATCTAGCAAAGGAGGTCCTTCAAGATCCAAGAGTTCCACACCTTCTAATACGGCTTCTTACACCTTGTGAGGACTTGAGATTGCATGAAAATGGAATGAAGGTGGTGGTGATGGGGGTGGTGGCTCACGGCCGAGATGAGGGAAGAGGGAGGAGTTTGGTTGGTGTTGTGAAAGGTGAATGAGATTATGATCTCCAAGATCCTACTTATAACCATTTTATGGTTTAGTCCAAAGGGTAATGTGTTCCTGAAATACTAACAAATCTCTAGTTAAATCTTGGCAAGATCTAGGAAATCAAATAAGATCATGGGGATCAAATGAAATCAAGGGTGGGGCCACACCCTTGTGACCGTCCACCACTAAGGGGGGGGGGGGGGGGTAAAGTGTAAGTTTTTAATGGTAGGTTAAGTATTCTAATTAAATTTCAAGTATAGTGTTTAGTGTTTAGGTGTATAATGTGTTATGTAGTGTGTTAGGGTGTTCAGTGATCATAACTATCTCAGAAATAAATAAACAATGCTTCTAGTAATATTTTGATGTTCCGGGTAATATCCGGTTGTTCGGTTAGATACCGGTTCGTTAAAGTGCTAAATTGCATCGTTTAGTGTCCTTTATGTATCCTTTTGTGACTCTTTTAATTCCCGACACTTAGGGAAGTATTCTGGACCATTTAGTCATGTTTTTGCACGGTAAAATCTTGTTATAATGCTGAATTTTGCTGAAATATATAAAATTCAGCATTTAAAGTGTATTTCGGGTGCTTTTCAGTGCGTATTTTATCTTCCGGAAAGTCTATATGTTAACCCTTGTATGTACTCTTGGGTTTTAATGTATTCTTGATGTTGGACCTACACATAGGCTCTAATTCTATTGTCTAACTGCTTTCTGCAGAATTGTTGACACAATGTCTTACCGGTGAGTTTACTAGTATTTCTGACGCAACGCTATTCCTTAATGCATAAAGCAATATTTTATAGTATAAAACGTGCATGAATTCACTTGTATAGTATGTAATCAGACAATGTTGACATTTAAGCACACATTTGCAGTTATTAAGTATAAATTAAATTGTACGGAAATTACCGGTTTTGTGCCAGTTGTCACAGTCTCCCCCCGTTAAAAGAATTTCGTCCCGAAATTCAGGCTGATCTATCTCTCGCAGGAGTTTTCTTGAACATGTGGGGGTACTTTTCTTTGAACTGGTCTTCACGTTCCCACATGTACTCGGGTCCGTGCTTAGAGTTCAAACGTACTTTGACAAGTTTGACACTGCTCCTCCTGGTCTTGTTGACTTTCCAGTCTGTAACCTTAACGGGTTGTTCTGTAATCGGAGGGTGTCATCAATATGCACTTCATCCGCATGGATGATCACGTTTTCTTGTGTTGGACTCTTCTTGAGGTTGGATACATGGAACGTATCATGTACTCCATTAAGTTCTTCCGGTAATTCCAACTTGTATGCCACGGTACCAATTTTTTCCAAAATCTTGAATGGTCCGATGTATCGTGGATTCAGCTTTCCACGCTTTCCAAATCTTACTACGCCCTTCCAAGGTGAGACCTTTAACAAAACTTTGTCTCCCACCTTGAATTCTAATGGTTTTCGTCTTCGATCAGCGTAGCTCTTTTTTCGATCTCGAGCCGTCTTAATGCGCTCTCGGATCTGTATGATTTTGTCGGTTGTCTCTTGCACAAGTTCAGGACCAACCATGCGTTTCTCTCCAGCGTCTGCCCAGCATAATGGTGAGCGGCACTTGTCACACCCTATCTTTTGCGGAAGCGTATGATGTGTGACTGGTTTAATATCATTGCATTCAATCGTAATAAACAACTACATGATCAAAACGATGTTCATCCATTCATAAAATTTAAGTATTACAAACATTGTTTATTCAAGTTTTTAAAACACAACCTTCGACTAGGTTACAAACCAACAAAAGTGGATGACATCTAAACTTCTAGTTACGACACCTGCGTCCAAGATCCATCCTGTTACCTGAAATACATGTAATTTTTGGAAAACATCAACAAAAGTTGAGCGAGTTCAAGCATCTTGTTTGTGTAATATAATTCTTGTAAATCTTTGAGAGACTCCTTTGTAAACAGGTATGAAAAGTGTGTATGAACATGTATGTTTTACAAGGACTTTAAGGCACAGGGAGCACTCGTAATGGCTCCTTTAAGGCATGTGAGGACATAGGGAGTACTTGTTATGACTCCTTGAGGACATGGGGAGTACTTGTTATGACTCCTTGAGGACATGGGGAGTACTTGTTATGACTCCTTGACTATATGGATTACCCTCGACTGTGTCGATTACCCTCGACTGTGTTGATTAACCTCGACTGGGACTCCGAAGCGCTACTAGGTACTAGTTGTGACCATGAGTGGGGTTCGGCTATACCCGTTAGATCTAACCCTCGCCCCTAATTAATGAATGTTTTTAATGGCTTGGTACTAGTTTTCACCAAGACTTTATGGCATTTTTAGCATTTCTTGGTACTAGTTTTCACCAAGAATTTATGGCATCTTTAACACTGCTTGGTACTAGTCTTCACCAAGAGTTTATGGCATTTTTAGTATTAAGTCTATGCTCACATGATCTAGTATTTCATAGGCATTTCATACCGTTTAAGTATTTGTACATGTATTTCACCCCCGAGAGTTATAAAACCAAAAACAGTTAAAGAAAAGGGGGAGCATGAACTCACAGTTTTGCGTCTTCAGTACTCGTAACTCAATCTCGTCAGCAAACACGACTACCTACAATGTGCTAGGGTCTATTAGACGAGCGGGCCGTGCCTTGCCTTAGTATTCATGTTTTGAGTTACGTTTTCTTTATGTCTGTACATCATCCAGAGTTATAATACTTTTCAAGTATTTGTTTTCGTGTTTCCTTCCCAATGATGGGAGTATTTCATACATGTATTCTTGTATTCTTGTATTTGTAGTTTCCAAAATAACATATTTTCACTTAGAAAATATACGTAGACTTGTTTTGCCCAAAATAATGTATCGTCAAGAAAATATATATTTTTCTTCAAAAATCATATATCTTCTAAATATTCTAAGAAAATATATTTTTACTTCCAAAAGTAATATATTTTCTCTTTGTCGAAAATATGATATACTTTGTAATAATAAAATCATACTTTCGTTTATTTTATGTCCAAAATAATATTTACCAAAAATATATTGTAACGGTACTTCTCCGAATATTTCGTAAGTTGTGTTATTGCGTTCGGTTTCACAATATCAAGTGTGTAGCTTATATATTTCATTCCATGAAATTTTTGGTATTATTTTGGATTTGTAAGTTCTTGGTATTTGTAAGTTATGTTATTTTCCCTAAAATAATATAACTATTTCACGTAATCACACACAATGTCTTTAATGTAAATATATATTCTAAATACATATTTACCCATTCTTATTTGTAAAAACCAACCTCCAATACTTGTATTTTTGTTACAAAAATCTATGGCAAAGTTTATATGGAAAATCATAGTTAAAAATACACTTGTAAACACTTGTTTAGAAAATATTTTCTAAGTGTTGGTATTTTTAGAAAATTTTGCCATAGTTTCCCCTAAAAATGGAGGTTTCCATGCTTTTAAAGCATATCATTTTCTTTTAAAATCATCATCAATCATCAACAAATCAAATAACACTTACCAAGTGCCAAAAATATGAAATTTACACTACGTCATGAACTTGAAACTTGGTAAATATTTGTAGTAACTTAGCATGTTGTTAGGTAAGCTTAGTTACCCTTAAAAGTGTGGATATTTCTTTAAAAATATCATTCTTGAAGAATTTAGATCTTCACAACTTGTATGAAGATTTTCTAAAAATATTTCTTCTTGTATTTTTCTTGTTAACAATACGTTTCTAGCTTTTATTTAACACTTAAAACATGTTTATTTCCTTTAAACATCATGATCATGTTAGATCTTGTAATAAACTTTAGTTTCTTGAAAATATTATTCTTGAAATATTTTATTTTCAAGTCTTAAATCATGTATCACAAATCATCATTCACTAAAACAAGTTTATTTTCAAGTTCATGATTAACATAAGGGATGATCATTATAAACTTCTCAAGATCTATACTTACACTTGCTAGATCATGTGTTTAATCATCACCTCGCAAGCTTCATATGGTGATCTACACCTTACACACAAGAAATCAACAAACAAGTTCAATACATACACTTAATCAAATTAGATTTCATTATATTTAGCTTTATGTTAGTTATCATCTTCATATTTCTTTATGATTCTTGAGTTTAACCACTTACATAACACTTTAACCATTATGATTAGAAGTAAAAACAAGATCAAGAAGCTTACTACTAGCTCTAATGGCTAGGGAAGAACTCAAGATGATGAGGATGATAAACAAGGTGGATAAAAGCTCTATGTGAAGGTCCTTCAACTTCCAAAGCTCCACACCTTCTTAGATATGCTTCTTACACCCTTGGATGTGCTTGGAATACATGGATTTGAACTAGAGAATGGAGGTGATGGTTATGGTTATGGTAGTTGGTGTAGGATCGTGCGACTGACCCGAATGAGTCGTTCAGAGGAGTTTTACTCTGTTTCAGGTGCGGAAAACAAGAAACAAAGGTAGAAACAGCTTAATCTTCACTTAAATCACTGATTGTATTGATCTGACGTTGATTACATTCAAATCTCACACTGGCAGCACTTCGGTATGGATTACAAGACACTTATACTTGATTTCGCTCCTGAGACACTATATATAGTGCTCTGATTTCGCCCGAAACAACACCTTGTCAGTTGGAGCGTATTCAGCAACATTTTGATTCCGCTCGAAAGTATTTTCCTGACATTTGGAGTGAAATTAACATGTTACACTTGGAGCGAAATCAGCTTCTTACAACCTAAACTTTCCTATTTTCTCGAACAACGTGCCCTGATCTATACAATGTAGTCTAAGACTCGATACAAGACGAAGTCGACAGATGCATGCATTAACAGACTCCCCCTCAGATGTTGACGAGTCTGACTGCGTCGAGTCTTGACAAACTTCAGTCTTGATCAGTCTCTGGGCTTCACTCTCTCTCTCTCTCTTCTCTTTTAAGACTTCAGACTCCCCCTTGCGATATACTGGCATTCCTTTAGTTCTTCAGCATTATCAGCTTTAGGATCGTTGTCTGGCTTTCACAGGTCCATGATTGTTGCCTGGATTTAATTTTGTCCACAGAATCGAAACCTGGCTCAAGCTCTATCCACAGATTCCTTAGGAGTCGAAACCTGGCTCTCACAAGCTTCTCAGAATCGAATGACCTGGCTCTTCAGAAGATTGTTCCAAGATCGAAACTTGGCTCTAAATCTGCTCAGGATCGATAAACCAGCTCATACTTAACCTGCATAAACTCTACCTCAACGTAAGTTTTACACATTTAACAATTTAAAATATATTCACAAATATTGACTCTCCCTCAGACCAAACAAAGATTTTTGATGAACCAATTGTAATGTTATATTTTGAAAACATTTTGATTTCAGACTCCCCCTCACCACATGGTCATCATGTTTAGCACTTGAGACTTTGAAAATCAGCTTTCCAACATCAGTTGTCGAAAATCTTTTTGGATTTTACAAAAGTTTATGTTAAAACACACCAAAAATCTTTTTAGATTTTGAAAAGTAAAGAAAAATAAAGACGTCAATTGAAGAAATAAAGAAATGCAGAAATGAAATATTTACAAACAATATTTTTGTGAGTTCGTGTAAGAGGATCATATCAGTTTTGAGACGAGTCATGAACACCGTTAAGCTTCATTTCATTTTAAGTTCTAAACAATTCACCTAGATTGTCAGTATATTTGTCCACTTAAATTTTCACACAAAGTTCAACTGATCTGAGATACGATGTTAATGTTTTAGATACTTAAACCTATTTGTGTGTCCCACTACTTGAATATACTCCCGTATCCAGATCCCAATGTTCAGTCTTACAGGTGAGTATACCACAGATGATATCTGTTCAGGGGTTAATTACGAGGGCCGTGAGAGCTCAGGTCGATACTTCCGTATACGCAGAGAGATGACGGCTTCGACTTTTGGTGTGTCCCCTTTAGAGGATCTTTTTGTTACAACAGCAGTGACTATCAATTTTATTGTTTCATCAACTTGCTGAGGGCGAGCTTATATTTCAAAGCATTTGCAGAAAGTATTATCCGGGGACTAGGTCAGTATTTCCATACAGCAGAAGTCCCGGGATAATACCCTAGATATCACTGAGCATAAAGACCTAGTATCTCAGAATAAGGGACCTTTCAAACAAGATTTCAGGGGTTACCTATATATCCAAGAAGTTGTTACCCACAGAATAAGCAAGTTTGAAATTTTAAGGTTTATATCTTGTTGCAATCTACTAAATGTGCAAAAACCTACTGGCATATCCGCAGTGAGATTGTTTATTACATTTTTACATTCCAATTCTTTGGCATGTTGTGATAGTCCATTGATGTACTATCATTTCCTCTTTTTCACAATAAAACTCATTTTTGATTTTATCATGTTTTTGGCTTTTTCAAATTTTCTGATGTTTTTGGATTTTCTGAAAATTTTCTACTCCCCCTAAAATGCAAACACATTTAAAAGGAAATTTGAAAACTATCTAAACTCTTGACCCAATTACAAAAAACTCAAAACAAACTGTACAGAAACATGACAACCGATATCGAATCGCATCAATTCGCCATCTACTTGGCATAAACAATCAGACCTCCCCCTTTCAACAAACTATTTTCTCATTATGATTTCAAACACTTAGGTTTGTTTTAATAAAAATGATTTTTCCAGAAAATAAGTTTGTTTTTACCAATTGTAGAATTGTCATTAATAAATTCGAGGTTATGGTTCATCATTTTGTTTATCAATCACTTGTAGTAGATCAAGTACAAATTAATGTCCTTGATTTACCATACTCAAGTATGCACCCTCTGTACCAATTGTAAAAATCATCACTATTTTCCAGTGTAGGAATAGAACATCTACACTAGATCATTTACCAATTGTAAGAACAAAATGCCGATTCCCGCTTCACACTTACCAACCTGGAAGCTCCGGCGTAGTCCTTCAACCTGTAAAATTTAAATTCATTCGAAATCTTTCAAACAATCTATTCAAAAATTAGAATGATGCCGATTCCTGATCCACAATTACAAACTTGGGATCTCCGGCATAGTCAGATGTTTCACGGGAAAAGAATTTCCACCCAAGTCTGACCAACCTTGGGTGTTGTTAGCTCTTTCAGTTCTTGTTCGGTTGGGTTAAATGTTGCTTTTTTAGTTGCATAGAAATCTTTAACCCCTTTTGCTTTTCTATCAAGCATTTTCCCAAAAAATTTTCTTAACATTTCCATTGAATGTTTTCTCGACATCAAACTCATTTTTCTCGAAGTAAAACTGATCCGAGATTTCAACTTTACCAACTTTTTGTTTAATCTCTTCAAACTTCAGTGATGGAAATTCATCATCACCTACTGAAAACACAGAATTTACCTCTTTTACCTCACCTTGTGGCTCATCTGGCTTTGTGGAACCAGAATCATCGCCAATTTTCTTATCAACCTTCTTAACAACCCACACTTGGTTGTTCTTTGCATTCTTTTTGTAGAGATTCTTTTTAGAACACTCACCAACCTCATAAGTTGAGTTTTCAAACATTTTAATGTTTTCGGTTGGTGGTTCAACATCAACAACTTTTTCTTTCAATTTCTCAGAAACTTCCTGTTTTGTCTTAGCATTTTTCGGGCAGTTCCATGCAATGTGACCAGCTTCATTGCATTTGAAACAGGTTCGAGTTTCTCTTGGATGAAACACTCCAGTTCCATTCCTTTTCTTCTCAGCAAGAAACTCCTGGTTTGATTGTCTCCAGAACGGTTTCTTCTATTCTTCCTCAGCACTCCCACCTGAAACAAATTCTGTTTTTGTTTTAGAATTTTTCTCATTTTTATAATTTTCTGGTGGAATAAATCCTAAACCTTTCTTTTTGTAGCTACGATTTTGGTTTGGTTTCTGTTGAAAACCAGAACCAGAATTGTAACCCTTTTTCTTGTTTAAACGTTGTTGAACTCTAGAAGTGTATTTTCTAGGTTTTTCAAAATTTTTTAAAACTTTCAATTCTGGAATATTAATTTCTATTAGTTTGAAAGTCTTGTTAATCAATTCCGTTTTAACACTCATTATAGGAAAATCTTTGTTATAATATAATTTTTCAGAATCATTTAAAGTATAAACTACTTCGAATGTTTCATCATTCAAATTCGATTTGGATAGCAAAAACTCTTTACTATAAGCCTTTTTGACCGACGACTTTGGACCATTGACTGACGAACTTGACCCTCCAGATTCAGACTTTGACTCAGACTCCTCATCAGTATCTAACACCTGATCGACCACCTTTTTGATTAACTCAGACTCATGATCAGTGTCAGGCGAGGTGAACGTGACGTCAATGTTTTCTGGTAATTCATCAGTTGTATCGGTTTTTAGCTTTATATTGACTGCCTTTTCAAGTTGCTCCTCGTTTGGTTTTCTAGGAGAATACCCTTCCCAGATTGGAGGCGGACACTTGTTATAGCTAGCAGTCGGTTTCGTACCAGTATCCTTCTTCTTTGGCTCTTCATCCTTGAATGCTTCGAAACCTGCAACAGTTGGATAAATTCTATCAATAAGATAATCAGAACTAGAATAACTTTGTAATAAACGCCTGATTCTCTCATTCTCGATCTTCTCAGTTTCAAACTCTTGCTTCCACTTAGCACTCTCTTCGATGTAGAAATTGATAGCTTTTTGCTTTGACATCATCACAACATTCATCATAGTCAAAGCATCCTCTCTCTCTGAGTTTGTCTTTTGAAGACCAGTTACTGTTCGATTCAAAACGTCATATGATTCCTTCACGTAATTGAGATTGAACAATAACTGCTCCTTTTTCTTTTCATACTCAGCTATCATCTCATCTTTTGCTGTACATTCCTTGCAAGATTCCAAACATTTTGTGCAAGGTTTGATGACTTCAACAATCTTTTCAACTTCTATTATCTTCTCTACTTCAATCACTTTCTCAGCTTCAGTCACCTTTTCTTCTTTTTTCACTTGCTCAGTCTCAACCATCTTCTCAGCAACACTTTCAGCCTTCTCATCTTGAACAACATCTTCAAATTTCACTTGTTGTTGTTCTTTTGCAGCTCGCTTCTCCTTCAATTTTTCCAAGCGATCTGCAAAATAGAAATGAAAACTTTCAGGAGACAGATGAGATTTTGCAATGTTAATATGTTTTTCTTCCTCATCATCACTACTATCATCAACCGGAGACTAATCAAACTCGATTGACTTTTCAGAATTATCATCCGATGAACCAGAATCAGATGGTGTTTGATCGAAGACAACTTCTTTTTCTGAACTAGCATCACTTTGTACACTCTCATCTGAACTCTGTGAACTTTTATCAGCACTTTCTAAGCTTTCATCAGATGCAACAGACTCTTTCTCCACATTCTTCACAGTCTCACCAATAGACTTCATCCATGTGGCAAACATATCTGGTTCTCTAACAATCTTAGCAATGAAAGCTTTAAATTCTCCTTTTTCATCAACAAACATATCCCAGTTTTCAAAACAGTTGGTTTCAAGCGGATTTAACAGATAACCAGTTCGAGCGAAATAACAACACAAACTCAGAAGCGAAATCACCAAATGAACTTTGGAGCGAAATCTGGACTTTGGTGGTTAGGAGCGAAATCACACTGTACATAGGAGCGAAATCTGATGTTTGCACAGGAGCGGAATCAGAACTTGCAGCTTGGAGTGAAATCACATTGTTCTTTGGAGCGAAATCAAAAGTTTGTTGATTGGAGCGAAATCAAGACAAACTTTGGAGCGAAACCTCAAACTTTGTATCACAGGAGCGGAATTAGCCAACTATTTTGGAGCGAAATCAGAAAAACAAACCTCCTGGAGCGAAATCAGATACTTATCTCGAGCGAAATCAGAAAAGTCCAGTTCGAGCGGAATCAACTCGAAGGTCCATTTTGTCCATTTTTAGTCCGATTTTAGCTATGAAACTTTCAAGGGTTTGTCTATGTCCAATTTTAAACATTCTGTAAAAATTTGAACTGATTTTGACCGATAAAACTTCCTGAAATGACGAAAGAAGGTGTCGAAGCTAGAAATTTCAATGAAATTCGGCTGTAAACTGCAGAACTCCTCCAACTGGCTCTGATACCAATTGTAGGATCGTGCGACTGAACCGAATGAGTCGTTCAGAGGAGTTTTACTCTGTTTCAGGTGCGGAAAACAAGAAACAAAGGTAGAAACAACTTAATCTTCACTTAAATCACTGATTGTATTGATCTGACGTTGATTACATTCAAATCTCACACCGGCAGCACTTCGGTATGGATTACAAGACACTTATACTTGATTTCGCTCCTGAGACACTATATATAGTGCTCTGATTTCGCCTGAAACAACACCATGTCAGTTGGAGCGGAATCAGCAACATTCTGATTCTGCTCAAAAGTATTTTCCTGACATTTGGAGCGAAATTAACATGTTACACTTGGAGCGAAATCAGCTTCTTACAACCTAAACTTTCCTATTTTCTCGAACAACGTGCGCTGATCTATACAATGTAGTCTAAGACTCGATACAAGACGAAGTCGACAGATGCATGCACTAACAGTTGGGCCGTAAATTAGAAGAAGGAGAGGAAGGAATGAAGTGGTGAAGAAGATGGAATGAAAGAGAGTAGTTAACCATGGGTTTTATAAAACTTTCTTCCAACATTTAATTATCCTTAGGTTAATATGTCTCTAAAGTTACCAACAAATCCATTAAACAATTTAAACAAAATCTTGGTGTGGTCCCCATGTCCCAACCGTCCTTAATGGGGGGGGGGGGTTCTAGTTGAATTTCAATGGTTAGTTACTTGGTTAAGTTGAAATGTAAGGGTAATAGTTAGTGTTTTAGTGTTTGGTGATTTTTAAGATGTAATATGGTGTTTGGTGATCATAACTAGCTTCGTTACACTAAAACAATGCTTCTAGTGAAAATTTGATGTTTCGGGTAGTGTCCGGTTGTTCGGTTGGTTACCGGTTCGTTAAAGTGTCTAGTTATTCCGTATAGTGTCCTTTATGTAACTTTTTGTGACACTTTTAATTCCCGGTGCTTAGGAAAGCATACAGGACCATTTTGCCATATTTTTGCATGTAATAATCTTGTTAAATGCTGAATTTTTGCTGATTTGTGCAGAATTCTGCACTTTATGTGGGTTATAGGCACTTTCTGGCACTTTGTCTATCACTTAAGCATGCAGTTTTGTGGTCCTCACTTCCCTACACACTATACTAGTGTAATACGTCATCTCTAGCTCATACAGGGCCTTAAAAATATTGGTTGTCTATGTACTGAACGTCGTCAACATTTTTAGTTTGTCTGGTAATGGTGCCAATTCTGTTCTGTGTATCATCTGACTATCTCGTGTTGCATGTAGCAACAAGTAAAGTCTTGTATCATGAAATGCCATTGTATATATATAACAGTAATCAAGTTTTCATTTGTCTCGTAAACTAGATCATGCACAATTATTTAAGCACAGATTACTGTTCAATTAGTGTACGAAATGTACGGAATAGTGACGGTTGTCACAGTCTCCCCCCGTTAAAAGAATTTCATCCCGAAATTCAAGCGATGCCATCGGTCGCAGGGGAGTTGTGAATCAATGTGGTCACTTATGTTTAAAATTTGTCTTCACGTTTCCATATACTCTGGGTCATGTTGCGAATTCTATTGTACTCAAGTAAATCAATTATGTCTTTCCTGTGTCTTATGGACTCTTGGTCCGTAACCTTAACAGGTTTTATTGTAATTCTTGTCGTTTGTTATTGACGTGAATCTTATTTGTGGGAACTACGACTGTTCCTTGAGTCAGACTCCTTTAAAGACTAGACACATAGAATGTGTCGCGATCACTACGGATCTTTTCTAGAAGTTTCATCTTGTGAGCAATGGTTCTGATCCCTACATCGGGGATTCGACCCTTTAGTTTTCCAAATCACATCATGCCTTCTCTAGGCGAGGCTCCTATTAAAGTCATACTTCTTATCTCAAATTCTTACGATTTCCGCCGCTCATCGGCGCAATCTTTCTGTATTCCACGGCTGTCTCGATATGATCACGTATCTGAACGATCTTGCCTCTAGTTTTTCCTGGACCATCTCGGACCAGTAGATTGTTTATCTTTGGTCTCTGTTCAACACGATGAGGATTGACTTATTACGTTCCATTTAACGCTTCACACGTAGCGGTTTAAACGGCGGTTTGAGAAATACTGTTGTAGGAAAACTCTACTAAGGGCAAGTGAGTGTTCCAACTTTTCATCAAAGTTTATCACACAAGCATGTATCGTGTTCATAGTGTCTGCATCGTACAGTAGGTTAGTCCATCTTTGTTAATATTCAAGTTGTTGCGATCAACGGTGTGCTGCAACCCTTTGGGATTAATAAATATCGTGAAGTGTTTTCCTTCAGGTAATGATGTCAAATTTGCGGCGCGCAATCACTGCATCTAGATCAAGATTTCTTCTCATGATTCCTTAATCAATGTGCCGCGTATGCAATGTTGTGGTCTCGTTGCATCGACGTGCAATCGAGACTTTGCCGAGAAGCGTCGTATAATTGCAACTCTAGCTCCTTAGCTCTTGGTTGCAGGGTTGGCATGAATCCCGTTCTTTATCCATCATGTATCTTAAAGTTCTTCCCTCGCGAATTCGATATCCGCTTTTGGTTATCATAGCACATACTGTTCTTTCTCTAAGAGTTGCAAGGTAAATTGCAGCTGTTGGTCACGACTTTTGCTTGGTCGTTGGCCATATGAGAATGTAGTCGGTAAATATAATCGTGATCTATCCAGGTGTGACTCACTCGTTCGATTCATGAGGTCCATGAATATTGTCGATGCATGTGTTAAGCCAAATGGTACGACAAGGAACTCGTAATGCTCGGAGCGAGTCCTCAAGTCGATCTTTGAGTGGTATCTAGTACCTTACCATTTGTCTGTTCATGTCCTCAATCCTTGGCAAAGGATTCTGATTCTCAATTTTCTAAAATTTGTGCAAAGTGGGACTGCCAGCTTTCTCTTTGTGTCCTTAACTAAGGGCGTCATGTCCTTAATTTCCTCTGTCTAGCATCTCTTGCAGTTATATCGGAAGCTCATGCTTCACGGACGAAGCTAGTTGGTAAGACATCATTTGGTACTGGTGCCGCTCCTGGCATGAGGTTTATCCTAAACTCCTCTTGTTGTTGTGGAGGGGCGTTCCTGGCAAGTCTTCAGAAAAGGCTTCTGGTACTCCTTTCATAACGAGGGTGTTCTCAGGCTCTATACTTGGACATCTAATCCATGCTGACTATAATATTATGACTTCTCAAGTCAATAGTGACAGAAGGTTTCGGCCTTCTGAGTCCCTAAATACAATCCTTAATTGCTTCGTCCGCCTAAACTAGCCTTCTATATGCCCATTAAAGAATACAGGACGTCTATTTTACTTGAAATTAGGCCAAGCAGTTTCTTAGGTTCTAAGCATGCAAGGTTAATGTTGATGCCAGTATTAATTAAAAATAGATGCATAGGATTGGTTAATAGGGAACGTACCCGTCACCGCATCCGGATCCAGGCGTGCTTCACGAGTTTCGATCGTGAAAACCCTTCCTTGCTTGTTTCTTCCTAGGGCAATCTTTCCTAAAGTGCCCCGCTTCACCACATTTGTAGCAACCTGGTTCTCTCTTATTTCTTCCATCTATGTCTTTCGCCCAACAGGCATCCTTGCTGTGCCCTTCTTTTCCACACTTTCCGCACTTAGGCCTCAGACATCTACCTTTATGGTGAGAATTGCATTCCCCGCACCTTGGCTTAGTCCCCGAGTAACCTTTACCACCGGCCTTATTAGTGGCTCCAACAGTTTTCTTGCCATGCGGCGGATTCACTTTCTTTCTTTTGGTTGCTTTAGAGTTTCCATAGCTGACTTGGGTGCCCATCTTTAGGTTTGAAGACTTCCTTTTCTTGTAGCCTGATGACTCCACATGAGTCTCTTTCTTGTTATCCTCAGATTCCGAAAATTTTCCCATGCGTAGAGCTTCTTCAGTAAGAGTGACACTCAAATCGATAGCCTCTGCAATGGTTGAGGGCTTTGAGCTAGTAACCATGCTCCTGATCTGAGGTGCAAGTCCCCAAATGAATCGTTCAACCCTCTTGAACTCTGGTTTGACTAAGTAGGGGACGACTCTAGACAAGTCGTGAAATCACTGGACATATTCAGGAATCATCGGTCCGTCCATTTTCAAATTCCAGAACTCCACCTCAAGCTTCTGGATTTCAGCACTAGAACAGTATTTCTTTTCCATCATTTCCTTGAGCTCGTCCCAGCTCAGTGCGTAAGCAGCATCTGCACCAAGGGTCTGAACCTGAAGGTTCCACCAGGAGAGTGCGCCATCGAAAAATAACCCTGAGATAAAGGTAACCCTCTGCTGGGGTGAACAGTTACTCATTCTTAGTACGGAGTCAGTCTTTTCTGCCCAACGTACAAATGCAATGGCACCTCCTGTGCTATCAAAATTCAGTGGCTTGCAGTCCAGAAATTGTTTATAGGTGCAGCCAGTTGGAGAGTTATTTCCGGTAGTGCCACCGCTGTGTTCGGAGTGGAGGGCCTCATGTCGTGCAATTGCCTGTAAGATTCATTCTTGAAGCTCAGCTTCTGTTCTTGGTAACGTACTGTTGTCTGTGTCTCGTCTGGGCATTCTTTTCTGTCAAAAGATATGTGGTAGGTTAGACAATATTCTATAATTGTCTACGGGGTACATATTACCACAAGCATCATGTAATCACCCAATTTCACATGTATATATATAATCATTATTGTATGAGCGAGGAAACAATTACTGAGCCTTCACATAGGCTGGGCAACTTGGCTTATTATTGTTTGCAATAATGTATTCGAGGCTACATCGCCTTGGTCATACAAGTTTCATAAAGTGGTAGAGTGTAACGTCACTGAATCCTTCTGAATGTTATTCCTCCTCTCTTGCTTAAATATCGTTCCTCAAACGTCTCGTACACGGGTAGTTATGAAGTAGGCAAGACAGGTTTCCTACTTTATAAAGTGCTAAAGCACTGGTCTAGGTATTGTCCTACCATTTGAAGGTTTAAACACCTAGAGTTTATTTTTGTGATCGTTAGCTTGGCCCGCAGAGTCCACTAGGATTCCCATGCACTTCAAGTTGTTATTATGTGGGCCCCCGTAATAATAAATTGTCGTGCACAGCCACCCCAATTTTCTCTCGTCCCAGCAGATGATCAATCAAGGAGGGGACACTACTGTCCTTATACCTCTGTCATGGGGAGGACCATTGCGATGGTCCATGCGCTAACACTCGTTATCGTTACGCGCGCATAGGCACGATGATAGGAATAAAGAGAACTCCTAGTAGTTGGAGGGGAACCTTCAAGATGAATACTTCATCTTCCTTTTCTGGTTAAGTATGTCGTCAATCTTGCTTTACATAAGTCGCAGGGATCTCGTCCCGTTGATTAAGAATTCGTTCAAGGTTGCCGCCTTTGCCTCGTCATCATCACCGTAGTCAGGCACCTTCACGATCGAGAGGGAAGAGCAGCCATTTCCTATGGAAGCAAGCTCAGAATCTTGTCTGGTAATCACTCCAGCCATGAGCTTTGTAATGAACGCGAGGTCGACAGCTTCATCGTGCGAGTCAAGTATAGTAATAGGAGTCGGAGTCGAATGTATCTTGTTCACGTCAATAATCATTCCGTACACTTATTTGTATGTATTCACGTCAATATTTATTCCGTACACTTATTCGTATGTATGTATCGATAAACAAATATGTTACTTAGCATGAGCAGGCATTTCGATGCATCACATTACATATAACTCTCATTTTTTTTGGGGGGGGGGGGTGGTCATTTTTCTAGTTGTCGATTCACGACACAAACACTACTTGGTACTCATTCTCACCAAGAATGTATTTTAATTTTTGGCAAGTCTAACTCGTGTAGACTATGCCTTAGTTGGCGCCTTATCTTGAGGGTATTCCCTACTAATGTCCTTGCCTTGTCTTTTTTTGAAAAGTGTTTGACTCGTGGATCTTGACGCTTACGTGAATGCAATGAAAACCTTTTTGAAAAATGTTTTTGTGAGCGAACTCTAGTGATTGTAGTCTAGACTTGAGAAGGAATCCTAGTTCACTACAATCGAAGCTCTTATACCAAACTGTCACACCCTGTCTTTTGCGGAAGCGTATGATGTGTGACTAGTTTAATATCATTGCATTCAATCGTAATAAACAACTACATGATCAAAACGATGTTCATCCATTCATAAAATTTAAGTATTACAAACATTGTTTATTCAAGTTTTTAAAACACAACTGTCACGACCCCCGACCCACCCTGGACGGAATCGGGAGTCGCGAACAACCCAGTGGTACCGGTGATTATTTTGAAAAATATTGCAGCGGAAATTTAATCAGGACCGTGAGTTAGGAAAAATATCAGAGTTTAGAAACACCGGATTTTTATTTATTAAATAGATGGAATAAATCCATGTTTTACAAAGGTAGCTTTAATAAAGATAAATTTTATTACATAAAACAATATTTCTTAATTTGATTTTAATTAATAAAATAAGCCACTTCTTGATGCCTTTCAGTGCCGTATCTATCTTTTACTCCAATCTACTGTAATTACCTGAAACGCGTTTTAAAAAGGTTTTGTCAGCGGAAAATACTGAGTGAATCATTCAGTTTACTGAAAACGACACATTTGTTATAATTTACAGTATTAAGAGCGATTACAATGTTTCTGATATCAACCAACTACCCACAGTATTTGTCACTCGACCCATTGGCCCATTCGTCCAATGGTGTCTGTGACTATGGTCATATCACCCCTTGGCTAACTCGTTGTCCAATGGTGAAGATTATCAAGTAATGTATACAAAACCCCACATACCGGCTGTAATTTGGTGATTACAAAGACTTAATCCCTGTAATTATAACTTTGAAAAATAATTTGGAGTTTTGTAAAACAGTTGATAAAAAGAGAATGACTCACATTATAAGCATGCAGATTCATATGGCCAAAGTTTAGTCTACAGATAATCCTTGATATATTGTAGATTTATACAGGCAGAGCTTAGCCTATTGATTTAACCTTGTAACCTAGTGCATACGAACTAGGTAGGTAACTTAATACAGCAATTACGATAACTCACAAGATTAAAACCCTCACAACGAATGACAAAGTGCAATCACTTAAACATCCATCGGATTCACAACGAATGACAGAGTATTCACCGAGTCCGGGTGATACTCAAACATCCTGTCGGAATCACGACGAATGACAAAGGATAGAACTAAAACATCCATCGGATAGTTTCCATCGATCGGACATTGAATCGTAGCAGCGATCGAGTTAATACCCTGTATCGTACCAGCACCCCGCTATACTAATTAGTGATTTTGATAGTAAACAGAACGTAACTCAGTGTGTATTACGAGTTTTTACGTCGTTCAATCGCCCAAATTCCAGTCCCAAAGTCTGCTATTTATATACGAATTTTGACATGCTTACGGACCGTAAGACTCCTCCCTTACGGTCCGTAAGGGTTGCATTTTCACTATAGGGTGGCCACGTGTGGGTGTAGGCTTGCTGAGTCGACATTTTCGTAAATTTCAATTTTGACAACGTTTTATAAGGATAATCGTTAAGTAGGGAATACCCCCCCCCCCGAGTTTTAGGGGCCCTGATCCTGATTCTGATTGTTCTAAAAGTTTTTTAGGGTTTGTGCAGAATCACTTGGGTGTCTCAATTAGGGTTTCCTATTGGATGAAATAATACAATAAATAATAGTTTTGATGAGGGTTGTTACATTCTCCCCACCTTAATAAAAATCTCGCCCTCGAGATTTGGTTTATGATATTTCTTTTAGAATTATGTTATATTTTAGTCAATAAAACAATATTAAGATAGATGTCACAGAATCAAAATATCTAATTTTGTGAATACGAGTTGTACCATAAGTAGGATTCAAAGATTCAACTGAATTAGTTCAAGAAATTGATGACAAACGAATGAGATGAAATGATATAATTTCTAAGGTGACTAGGTTCAATCCAAAAGATATATGATTAATAGATATTTAGAATGAATGTGAAGGACTTTTAGAATCAATAAAAATTCTTTGTCAAAAGAAAGCTTACTTTGATTGGCAACTGAGTAAGACTTTAGAATTGACAGGTTCCAATTGAAATAAAGGCATGAAAAATGATTTGTCAAATATTAAATTATGATATGAGAAAATCAATGTGCTGAAATGAGTGAATTGTAAGGATATACGGAAAGAAAATAGAGTTAGTGTATCATTGTTTAAAGTTCCAAGTTGTTTTAATTATGAAACAATGTGATAGTACACTATTAGTGACCATATTTTTTTCATACTATGTCCTATAGATCGAAATATAATAAGAACAAGTTGTTTTGGCATGACCAATTTATATTATATTTGTAAAGCAAATGTAATATATATTATTTATTACATATTTTTACTATATGTAAATGGTCACTACTTTTAAATAAATATTATAGTATTTTACTATACTATGTAAAATAACTTATATTTATTATGTAATATATATTACAAAACACCGCAATGAAGTTATTACATTACAAAATATCTTAGTATTATTATTTTGTAAAAGAATTCACTTTTATTTATAACGTTAAATGAAAGTGGTATATAAAGGTGTAAAAATATTTATTGTACAAAAGTATTTGTGAAATATTTTGTAAATATATATAATACTTAATGGGTCGATTCAATGTGATTACTTATTTTCATTTTGAAATCATATAACGTTGTGAATGTATTTACAAATGTTGTAAATAAGTGAAAACGGGGAATATTCTTATATATTACCATGTTCCCCTAACCCAACGTAGTTGATGACTACCATATTATTCTTATATAGTCATTTTCTTGCCGGAGCGTTACTGTACATAGTTACCACAAAACATGTGATAGACTATTATTTATATAGTTTTATTTGTCTCTCTAATTCTTATATTATTTTATGAAAAATATGTCTTCTCTTTACAGTACAAAGTAAAATATATATAATTAAGATTTACTAAATAAGTATGATGACTTAATTAACTAGTCATTATCATGGCGGATATTGGTTAGTGCTGTCTTGTTTAAGCATAGGTGGCCAGTCCATGCCTAACTAATGCTAGGCTATTTAATACCTGCCCCTGACAATAACCCTAGTATTTTAAAATAATACTAACACTATTACTATTACTATTAATATTTTATTACTAATAATAAAACTGATATTAGTAATAATTATCTAAACATACACTTAAATGAGAGTATAATTCAAACATAAATTTTTTTATACATATATATAAAAATATAAATTCTTTACCTCAATGGTTTAATAAGAATATCGTAATATTATTTTGTAAATTAGGTAATCACTTATGTAAGTTTCCATATATAATTAATTTTACATAATGTTTTTCGATTGAAGATGTTAAAACAATAATTATCTAAAAAGGCTAGATTGATGTTGTAAGAATCATTAAGAGATACACTGAAATATGACAAAAATTTGGGTGTCATTATCTTAGCACACGATTTGTGTTAAGATGACTTATATAAATAATTAAATCCGTATATGATATATATATAAACGAGATTAGTGCAAGTTTAGTACAAGGTGATCGTGATCAAAGAAATGATTTAATGAAGTCGAAGACTAAACAAGCCTATTATGGTTCAAAAAAATGAAGTGCTTGTTGGGACTATTTTGAATATGATAGCTTCCATCCATCATATGGAATCTTGAAATGAATATGTAATGTAAGCAAGTCAAATAGTTTGAACTTGATTTAAACAAAACAAGTTTTAATAAGAAAGTTCGGACATGGTCACAATAGAAACTATGTATGTCAAAGAAAATTAATTTTTTCAAGAAATTCATTGACTCGATATCAAGGAGTTATTGTTTTGCAATAATGCGGTTCACAGTACAAAAAGCGGAATGATATTTGAGTTTGGATAAAATAACAAATCGGAATGAAGTCCTCCAGTGGTCTTCATAAATCAAATGAACCACATGTGTAACAAACAGTGCATGTGTAACATGTGGATTTACCAAGAAATGAAATAAATCAATATTTGCTACTATGAAAGAAATCCTCATGGTATGATGACTATTAGGGGAAGTAGAAACACGAAAGTTAATTTATTATATGCAAAAGTCAGAATTTCAACGAAAGAAATATAAGAGCTTTTATCTGGAATTTCGTGTGATAACCGTTGTTAAGTGAAATTACCAGGGAATGTTAAATAAAATAAAATAAGGAATTTGCAAAGGTATACGATTCCTTTTTCAGTGATAATAATTATGACTCTGATTAGACTGTGCATTGATAATTGTGAAATCTTATTACAACGTACCTCATCGAGATTCATGTCGTTTATAGAATTTACGTGGCAAAGTGCTTCTTTTTGATTAGTAATTCTTCTACTGACGGAATTAACATTGGTGTTATCGTGCCCAATTTATATTTTCCAAAGGTCTTGCTTCGAAAGTTGTGTGTGATATACTTCAACTTCTGTGGACTTATAATTTAAGTTTCATGTGTTTTCTTGTATATTATCATAACTTTACATGCTTCTTACTTGCGTTAATAGTTTATGATAACGCGTTAGAAATTCTTTTGATGGCGTTTTAACTTAAAGGTTTTCCATTGTTTATTTTATCATACGAGCTACGAGACAGATGATCAAACGAAATAATGTTTGATATCGGAAAAGAGATTCCTAATAAAGAAATCTAGACACTTATGCTTATGCTTTATTCCATATTGACTTGTGGAATTTCTTATAGATATATATATATATATATATATAATCATATATTTCACATGCTGAAATAAACATATCATTTATCAGGTCATTGTAATGAAGAGATTTATATTTCCAAAAACCAATCAAATATCTGGTCATAATACTATTTAGGGAAATCTTGTCACTTGTTTGACATATTATATACGCCGTCTTACCCGGTTCGCGCCGAAGAGGTAACCTCAGTATATCCGGACAAACTGGAGAGTCTGCTACACCATACCGAGTCTTGTCGGAGAAAATTTTCTATTTCCCATAAATAATATCTTTTCAAGATTTTTTTTTAAAAGTGCCTCTTTCATTAGGGTTTTTATCCAGAATCATGGAAATTTGTATTCCCGTATTATATCTTATTCCAGACCAAGTAATATCAATAAGTAATAATTACTATTAATTCTTGCTTATTTATCATATCTTGCAATATTCTAATTACCATTCTTATGGCATACAAAAATCCATCATAATTTATTCACATAAGTACTTAGCTTATTTTGAAGTTTATACTAAGGCATCTTTTCTTAAGTTCAAGTCTAAATGCTATAATGTGTGCTACTAGTTAATAGCAATCTCCTAACTCTTTTATATGAGCTTAGGTATTATTGTCACAACACATAAAGACTTAAAGCAGTGGCTCTGATACCATCTTCTGTCACGACCCCCGACCCACCCTGAACGGAATCGGGAGTCGCGAACAGCCCAGTGGTACCGGTGATTATTTTGAAAAATATTGCAGCGGAAATTTAATCAGGACCGTGAGTTAGGAAAAATATCAGAGTTCAGAAACACCGGATTTTTATTTATTAAATAGATGAAATAAATCCGTGTTTTACAAAGGTAGCTTTAATAAATATAAATTTTATTACATAAAACAATATTTCTTAATTTGATTTTAATTAATAAAATAAGCCACTTCTTGATGCCTTTCAGTGCCGTATCCATCTTTTACTCCAATCTACTGTAATTACCTGAAACGTGTTTTAAAAAGGTTTTGTCAGCGGAAAATACTGAGTGAATCATTCAGTTTACTGAAAACGATACATTTGTTATAATTTACAGTATTAAGAGCGATTACAATGTTTCTGATATCAACCAACTACCCACAGTATTTGTCACTCGACCCATTGGCCCATTCGTCCAATGGTGTCTGTGACTATGGTCATATCACCCCTTGGCTAACTCGTTGTCCAATGGTGAAGATTATCAAGTAATGTATACAAAACCCCACATACCGGCTGTAATTTGGTGATTACAAAGACTTAATCCCTGTAATTATAACTTTGAAAAATAATTTGGAGTTTTCTAAAACAGTTGATAAAAAAGAGAATGACTCACATTATAAGCATGCAGATTCATATGGCCAAAGTTTAGTCTACAGATAATCCTTGATATATTGCAGATTTATACAGGCAGAGCTTAGCCTATTGATTTAACCTTGTAACCTAGTGCATACGAACTAGGTAGGTAACTTAATACAACAATTACGATAACTCACGAGATTAAAACCCTCACAACGAATGACAAAGTGCAATCACTTAAACATCCATCAGATTCACAACGAATGACAGAGTATTCACCGAGTCCGGGTGATACTCAAACATCCTGTCGGAATCACGACGAATGACAAAGGATAGAACTAAAACATCCATCGGATAGTTTCCATCGATCGGACATTGAATCGTAGCAGCGATCGAGTTAATACCCTGTATCGTAGCAGCACCCCGCTATACTAATTAGTGATTTTGATAGTAAACAGAACGTAACTCAGTGTGTATTACGAGTTTTTACGTCGTTCAATCGCCCAAATTCCAGTCCCAAAGTCTGCTATTTATATACGAATTTTGACATGCTTACGGACCGTAAGACTCCTCCCTTACGGTCCGTAAGGGTTGCATTTTCACTATAGGGTGGCCACGTGTGGGTGTAGGCTTGCTGAGTCGACATTTTCGTAAATTTCAATTTTGACAACGTTTTATAAGGATAATCATTAAGTAGGGAATACCCCCCCCTGAGTTTTAGGGGCCCTGATCCTGATTCTGATTGTTCTAAAATTTTTTTAGGGTTTGTGCAGAATCACTTGGGTGTCTCAATTAGGGTTTCCTATTGGATGAAATAATACAATAAATAATAGTTTTGATGAGGGTTGTTACAACAACCTTCGACTAGGTTTCAAACCAACAAAAGTGGATGACATCTAAACTTCTAGTTACGACACCTGCGTCCAACATCCATCATGTTACCTGAAATACATGTAATTTTTGGAAAACATCAACAAAAGTTGAGCGAGTTCATGCGTCTTGTTTGTGTAATGTAATTCTTGTAAATCTTTGAGACTCCTTTGTAAACAGGTATGAAAAGTGTGTATGAACATGAATGTTTTACAAGGACTTTAAGGCACAGGGAGCACTCGTAATAGCTCCTTTAAGGCATGTGAGGACATAGGGAGTACTTGTTATGACTCCTTGAGGACATGGGGAGTACTTGTTATGACTCCTTGAGGACATGGGGAGTACTTGTTATGACTCCTTGACTGTGTCGATTACCCTCGACTGTGTCGATTAACCTCGACTGGGACTCCGAAGCACTACTAGGTACTAGTTGTGACCATGAGTAGGGTTCGACCATACCCGTTAGATCTAACCCTCGCCCCTAATTAATGAATTTTTTTAATGGCTTGGTACTAGTTTTCACCAAGACTTTATGGCATCTTTAACACTGCTTGGTACTAGTCTTCACCAAGAGTTTATGGCATTTTTAGTATTAAGTCTATGCTCACATGATCTAGTATTTCATAGGCATTTCATACCGTTTAAGTATTTGTACATGTATTTCACCCCGAGAGTTATAAAACCAAAAACAGTTAAAGAAAAGGGGGAGCATGAACTCACAGTTTTGCGTCTTCAGTACTCGTAACTCAATCTCGTCAGCAAACACGACTACCTACAATGTGCTAGGGTCTATTAGACGAGCGGGCCGTGCCTTGCCTTAGTATTCATGTTTTGAGTTACGTTTTCTTTATGTCTGTACATCATCCAGAGTTACAATACTTTTCAAGTATTTGTTTTCGTGTTTCCTTCCCAAGGAAGGGAGTATTTCATACATGTATTCTTGTATTCTTGTATTTGTAGTTTCCAAAATGACATATTTTCACTTAGAAAATATATGTAGACTTGTTTTGCCCAAAATAATGTATCGTCAAGAAAATATATATTTTTCTTCAAAAATCATATATCTTCTAAATATTCTAAGAAAATATATTTTTACTTCCAAAAGTAATATATTTTCTCTTTGTCGAAAATATGATATAATTTGTAATAATAAAATCATACTTTTATTTCTTTTATGTCCAAAATAATATTTACCAAAAATATATTGTAACGGTACTTCTCGGAGTATTTCATAAGTTGTGTTATTGCGTTCGGTTTCACAATATAAAGTGTGTAGCTTATATATTTCATTCCATGAAATTTTTGGTATTATTTTGGATTTGTAAGTTCTTGGTATTTGTAAGTTATATTATTTTCCCTAAAATAATATAACTATTTCACATAATCACACACAATGTCTTTAATGTATATATATATATATTCTAAATACATATTTACTTCTTATTTGTAAAAACCAACCTCCAATACTTGTATTTTTGTTACAAAAATCTATTTTTGTTACAAAAATCTATGACAAAGTTTATATGGAAAATCATAGTTAAAAATACACTTGTAAACACTTGTTTAGAAAATATTTTCTAAGTGTTGGTATTTTTAGAAAATTTTGCCATTGTTTCCCCTAAAAATGGAGGTTTCCATGCTTTCAAAGCATATCATTTTCTTTTAAAATCATCATCAATCATCAACAAATCAAATAACACTAACCAAGTGCCAAAAATATGAAATTTACACTACGTCATGAACTTGAAACTTGGTAAATATTTGTAGTAACTTAGCATGTTGTTAGGTAAGCTTAGTTACCCTTAAAAGTGTGGTTATTTATTTAAAAATATCATTCTTGAAGAATTTAGATCTTCACAACTTGTATGAAGATTTTCTAAAATTATTTCTTTTTGTATTTTTCTTGTTAACAATATGTTTCTAGCTTTTATTTAACAGTTAAAACATGTTTATTTCCATTAAACATCATGATCATGTTAGATCTTGTAATAAACATTAGTTTCTTGAAAATATTATTCTTGAAATATTTTATTTTCAAGTCTTATATCATGTATCACAAATCATCATTCACTAAAACAATTTTATTTTAAAGTTTATGATTTACATAAAGGATGATCATTATAAACTTCTCAAGATCTATCCTTACACTTGCTAGATCATGTGTTTAATCATCACCTAGCAAGCTTCATATGGTGATCTACACCTTACACACAAGAAATCAACAAACAAGTTCAATACATATACTTAATCAACTTAGATTTCATTATATTTAGCTTTATGTTAGTTATCATCTTCATATTTCTTTATGATTCTTGAGTTTAACCACTTACATAACACTTTAACCATTATAATTAGAAGTAAAAACAAGATCAAGAAGCTTACTACTAGCTCTAATGGCTAGGGAAGAACGCAAGATGATGAGGATGATAAACAAGGTGGATAAAAGCTCTATGTGAAGGTCCTTCAACTTCCAAAGCTCCACACCTTCTTAGATATGCTTCTTACACCCTTGGATGTGCTTGGAATACATGGATTTGAACTAGAGAATGGAGGTGATGGTTATGGTAGTTGGGCCGTAAACTAGAAGAAGGAGAGGAAGGAATGAAGTGGTGAAGAAGATGGAATGAAAGAGAGTAGTTAACCATGGGTTTTATAAAACTTTCTTCCAACATTTAATTATCCTTAGGTTAATATGTCTCTAAAGTTACCAACAAATCCATTAAACAATTTAAACAAAATCTTGGTGTGGTCCCCATGTCCCAGCCGTCCATAATGGGGGGGGGGGGTTTCTAGTTGAATTTCAATGGTTAGTTACTTGGTTAAGTTGAAATGTAAGGGTAATAGTTAGTGTTTTAGTGTTTGATGATTTTTAAGATGTAATATTGTGTTTGGTGATCATAACTAGCTTCGTTACACTAAAACAATGCTTCTAGTGAAAATTTGATGTTTCGGGTAGTGTCCGGTTGTTCGGTTGGTTACCGGTTCGTTAAAGTGTCTAGTTATTCCGTATAGTGTCCTTTAAGTAACTTTTTTGTGACACTTTTAATTCCCGGCGCTTAGGAAAGCATACAAGACCATTTTGCCATATTTTTGCATGTAATAATCTTGTTAAATGCTGAATTTTTGCTGATTTGTGCAGAATTCTGCACTTTATGTGGGTTTTAGGCACTTTCCGGCACTTAGATTAAGCATGCAGTTTTGTGGTCCTCACTTCCCTACACACTATACTAGTGTAATACGTCATCTCTAGCTCATACAGGGCCTTAAAAATATTGCCTGTCTATGTACTCAACGTTGTCAGCATTTTTAGTTTGTCTGATAATGGTGCCAACTTTGTTCTGTGTATCATCTGACTATCTCGTGTTGCATGTAGCAACAAGTAAAGTCTTGTATCATGAAATGCCATTGTATATATATAACGGTAATCAAGTATTCATTTGTCTCGTAAACTAGATCATGCACAATTATTTAAGCACAGATTACTGTTCAATTAGTGTACGAAATGTACGGAAAACTGACGGTTGTCACAGCACTTGCGGCCATACAGAGCTTCGAACGGTGCGGCTTTAATGCTCGTATGATAACTGTTATTGTAAGAAAACTCAACTAAAGGTAGATGAGTATCCCAGCTGCCGCCTAAGTCCATAACACATGCGCGAAGCATATCTTCCAGCGTTTGTATGGTTCGTTCACTCTGACCGTCTGTTTGCGGATGGAAGGCCGTGCTTAGATCTAGTTGAGATCCAAAGGCTTCCTGAAAGGATTGCCAGATTCTTGAGACAAAGCGTCCATCTCTGTCTGAAATGATTAAGATAGGCACTCCATGATGTGCCACGATTTCTTTTAAGTATATCTCAGCAAGCTTTCCAGTGCTATCCTTCTCTCGGATTGGTAGGAAATGCGCAAATTTCGTCAATCGATCAACTATCACCCATATCATATCGTGCCCTCTCGGGGTCCTGGGTAATTTCGTTATGAAGTCCATCGAGATTTGCTCCCACTTCCACATGGGTATCTCTGGTTGTTGCAGTAGGCCAGATGGTTTCTGATATTCAGCCTTAACCTTAGCACAGGTTAGGCACTTTCCAACATAAACAGAAACATCGCCTTTAAGTCTCAGCCACCAATAGTATTCCTTTAAGTCTTGATACATTTTGTCCGATCCTGGATGGATCGAGTATCTCGACTTGTGTGCTTCATCGAGGATGACTTCTCGAATACCGCCATAGAGCGGAACCCAAATACGCCCTTTAAAGTATAAGGTTCCCTCTTTGTTTGGCATAAAATTCTTCAGCATACCTCGGAGGTATTCAGCTCTACAATTCTCCATCTTAAGGGCTTCTTTTTGTGCGTCCCGAAAACGTGTAGTGAGGTTCGTTCGAATAGTCAATTCCAATGCTCGAACCCTTAGGGTCTTAACCTTTTCTTTTCGACTTAATGCGTCTGCTACAACGTTTGCCTTTACAGGATGGTACTTAATCTCACAAGGGTAATAGTTCAGTAACTCGACCCATCGTCGCTGTCGCATGTTTAATTCCTTCTGATCAAATATGTGTTGTAGACTTTTGTGATTTGTGAAGATTGTACATCGAGTACCATATAAATAGTGTCGCCAGATCTTCAAGGCGAATACCACCGCGCCGAGTTCCAAGTCGTGCGTGGTGTAGTTCCTTTCATGTACCTTCAATTGTCTTGAAGCGTAAGCGATGACTTTCTAGCGTTGCATGAGCACGCAAACCAAACCTTGACGCGAAGTGTCACAGTATACCACGAAGTCTTCAGTTCCTTTGGGTAAGGATAGTATCGGAGCATCGCATAGCTTATTTTTGAGCAGTTGGAAGGCTTCTTCCTGCTTGTCACCCCAGTCGTACTTCTTGTCTTTCTGCGTAAGGGTAGTCAGCGGTTGAGCTATTTTAGAGAAATTCTCGATAAATCTCCAGTAATACCCCGCTAAGCCCAAAATTGTCGAACTTCAGTCGGGGTTTTGGGGGCTTCCCAATTCTTTATGGCTTCTATCTTGGATGGGTCTACATGAATGCCCTTCTCATTCACAATGTGACCAAGAAACTGTACTTCGCGAATTCAGAATTCGCATTTTGAGAACTTTGCATAAAGTTTCTCTTTCTTCAGTAGTTCCAAAATGGTTCTGAGGTGTTGCTCGTGCTCTTCTCTCGTTCGCGAGTAAATCAGGATATCATCGATAAACACAATCATGAATTTATCGAGATATGGTTTGCATACGCGGTTCATCAGATCCATAAATACCGCTGGCGCGTTCGTCAGTCCGAATGGCATCGCAAGGAACTCGTAATGCCCGTAACGTGCTCTGAATGCAGTCTTTGGTACGCTTTCCTCTGGTATCCTTAACTGATGGTATCCAGATTGAAGATCGATCTTGGAATAGTAGCTTGATCCTTGCAACTGATCAAATAAGTCATCAATTCTTGGTAGTGGGTACCAATTCTTGATAGTGAGCTTGTTCAATTCTCTGTAATCGATACACATCCGTAGTGTTCCATCCTTCTTCATGAACAATACTGGAGCTCCCCAAGGTGAGAAGCTTGGCCTTATGAATCCTTTATCCAACAACTCCTGGAGTTGTGTAGATAATTCTTGCATCTCGGATGGTGCAAGCCGATAAGGTGCCTTGGCTACAGGAGCGGCCCCTGGAACCAAGTCTATATGGAATTCGACTTGTCGTTACGGAGCTAATCCTGGCAGATCTTCAGGAAAAAATCAGGGAATTCCTTCACCACAGGAATGTCTTCGAGTCTTGGCTCCACAGCCTTCTTATCTATAACGTGTGCTAGGAAAGCAACACATCCTTTCCTTAAGCACTTATGTGCCCTCATACAACTGATAATTCTAAGAGGCGCATCTCGTTTTTCTCCATGCACGATGAGAGTTTCATCATTCGTCAGAGGAATGCGAATGATTTTCTCGTGACAAACAACTTCGGCTTTGTTCTTGGACAACCAGTCCATTCCGACCACTACATCGAAGCTACCCAATTGAATAGGTAAGAGGTCGATGCTGAATCTTTGCTCACCAAGCTCTAATGTGCAACCCCTAACAACTTCGCCCGATTCAACAAGTTTACCATTGGCTAGTTCTATGGAATAAGGAATATCTAATCTACTAGATTCTATCCCAAGCATACGTTTAAATTCCATAGACATGAAGCTATAGTCGGCACCAGTGTCAAATAGTATGGATGCAAAGTGATTGTTAACGAGAAACGTACCGGTGACCACATTAGGGTCCTCGCGTGCGTTCCTTGCTCCAATTACGAATGCTCGAGCCTGAGCATTGTTTCCCTTTGGGCAGTCTTTCATGAAATGATCATTGCTTCCACAACTGAAGCATCCTTGGTTCTGCCCAGCTCCATTACCATTCCGGTTACCATTTCCATTGCCATTTCCACCGTTGTTTCTATTACCAGCACCGTTGCGATTTCCATTTCCGTTCTTTCCTTTTCCCCAACAATCCTTAGTGGGGGGGCCCAGTTTTCCACACTTGTCGCATTTTGGAATGCGACAAAGCCCTTCGTGATGACGCTTGCAATTGTTGCAAATGGGCAGAGTGCCCAGGTATCTTTTGGCCGGAGCGTCATTCATGGTTGCAAGAGTTTTCGCCTCCTGTGGCGGGTTGGGGTCGCGCTTCTTGTTGTTGAAACCCTTGTTGTTACGTGTCGCTTGATTCAGGTTCGCATGCTTCCTTTTCTTGTCACCAGACGACTCAGCATGCGTCTCGGTCTTTTCTGTTGGGTTCAATTGATAACTTCTTCATTTGAACGGCATCTTCAGTAAGGCTGACAGCCAGAGTTACAACCTCAGTGATTGTTGCGGGTTTGACCGAAGTTACCATGCTACGAAATTCTGAGGCCAATCCCCAAATGTAGCGTTCAAAGCGCCTAAATTCGGCAGTCACCATGTAGGGGATCACTCTCGACAAATCGTGGAACCTTCGAGTATAACCAGTAATGTCAGCACCTTCCATGGTCAAGTGCCAGAACTCAGTCTCCAACCTTTGGAGTTCAGCACGAGAGCAATACTTCTATCACATTTTCTCCTTCAGCTCATCCCAAGACATGCCATACGCAACATCATCACCCAGAGTCTAGACTTGCAAATTCCACCAAGTCAAAGCTTCATCAACAAACAACCCCGTAGCAAAAGTGACTTGCTGATCCGCGGTGCACTTGCTCATACGGATAGTAGCATCAGTCTTCTCCGTCCAGTGTACAAACGCCACTGCACCTCGAGTGCCGTCGTAGTTCAGCAGTTTGCAGTCGAGGAACTGCTTGAAAGTGTAGCCCTGAGCTGCGTTTCCTCCAGATGAATCTCCATTCCCATTACGTCTTGTATTGCTTGGTCCTCCATTGTCTTCAGTATGGTTCGCCTCGTACTGGGCGATAGCTGCGGAGATCCTTTCTTCCAGTAGAGCGTTTAGCTCTTCAGCAGTCCTTGGCAGTGGGGGAGGAGGAGGAGGTTGATCACGAGCGTTCACAGCTCTTCTGGGTGCCATGTTCTGTCGGAACATAACACAACAGGGTTAGACATTTGTTTGACATCGTCCTACGAGATAGTAGTAGCATATATACACAGACATATACCCACATAAGTGACATCAAACAATCCGCCAAACGTATAAATCATTTCATACAGCAACAAGCATGCATAAATAGATAAATACTGATGTGGCATAAGATATTCACATTGGCGGTTCTTGTCTTTATACCCTAACTCATTACTCCAAAAGGGTATTTAATTGGCTGGGGGAAGGGTGTTCACGTTTGACCTTTTCTTGTACTGAAGGGATCTATACGTGACAAGACTTGCTGTGGTTTCTGTGCACTGAATTCCATAATTATGTATGCATCCATAATTACGTAACCCCTTGCACAGTTCGCACAGTTTGTTTCATCCTCGTATCTCTTCCTTCAGATAGGCCACTGCTTTCAGGTAAAGTCACGAGTACCTGAGATATTCTATTTCTAGTATATGTAAATAACAATTATCACACATGATCGCAAGTAATTCTTTAATCAAGACAAGTGCTACTCCAGTGCACCCTAAGTCTCGTAGTGTCTTTTCTTGATTCTTTTGTAAACAGTTTCAAGTAGTGGATGTCGCGGAAAGTTTTATGCAATGAAAACTTTTTGAAAAATTGTTTTCATGAAAGGATCCTAAAGATTGTAGACTAGACTCGAGAAGGAATCCTGGTTCACTACAATCGCAGCTCTGATACCAATCTGTCACACCCCTTTCTAAGGAGGAAGTACGAGGTGTGATCATGAAAGGTTTTCATTGCATACGATTGGTAAACATACTACATACTCGTAAAAAAAAAACTTCAAATGCCAAACATTACATAACTGAAATCATAGTTTAAGTGTTTACATCACGAAACAGCAAATTGTCTGAAAAGTTTACAACTTTATTCAAAAGTAAACATAAACAACATCCACGAGCAAGAGTAAGACTGCGCGCACATCCACTATAGTTACCTGAAATACACGTGAGTTTTTGGAAAACGTCAACATAACGTTGGTGGGAATTCATGCAATTCTTGTATTGAACGTTTGTATACTTTGTATGAAAAAAATGATATGTATCTTGTATAAATCAAGTATTTCTGTATGTATCTAGGTTGTTAATGGGTTGCAAGGCCATTAACATGTGACATGACATAGGAAGCATCCAAACCATAGGCATTTTTCTAGTTGTCGATTCACGACTGAGACACAAAAGCACTACTTGGTACTAGTTTTCACCAAGAGTGTGGCTGCCCGAAAACCCATTAGATCTAACCTTTTGTTCTGTGGTCTTAGTATGTACATGATTAATGGTGCTTATGGTACCCTATTCATTACACGATTTCTCATATCATTCCTTAATTCTTGTATCCATCATACCATTTGTTAACATTGTAACATTTGTAACATGTATTTCACCCCCGAAGTTATAAAACTGAAAACAGCTAAGAGAAAAGGGGGAGCATGAACTCACAACTTTGCGTTTTGCGCCGTAAACTTCACCGGGTTTGCTTATATAGCGTCGTGACCTATACGTGTTTTATTAACGTTAGTCACTAGACTTGTATCGCACAAGTACAAGTCACCATCTTCTATGTATGTATTCTTTGTGTGTTAAAAATAATTTATATTTTTAACTATGTATTTTACTTATATTATTTTCTCAAAAATAAATATAAGTATCTTGTATTTTTTCACCCGAATTATGTATTTTGCTCAAAACTTCATTTCATGTTCATAACTTGTCCAAGTTATTTATTCTATGAAGAAATATATTTTCATAAATATATTTTCTTGTATTTGTCTATGCAAGTTGTATGTGTATTTTTGTATTTTTACTTCTTGGGAGTACTTAGTGTATTTTCAAGTCCTAATACACTATCATGCATAATACATACTACATACACTTAGCACAAAATTTGGTGATCAATAAATATATATATTTTTCTCAAAAATATACATACTTAATATCAATTTTTATCTTGAAGAAATCATCATTTCTTAACTTGAAGTTTACACAAAAATTAAGGAAACCTTGGTAAATATTTTTAGGTGAATTTTTAGGGAATAAGTTTCACCAAAACTTATATTTTTCTAAGTGTCAAAATTAATTTATAAAAATTTTGACATAGTTTCCCCTAAAAATGGAGGTTTCCCATGTTTTCAAAACATGTGTTTATTTTCTTTTAAATCATCATCAAACATCAACAACTCATTCAACACTTACCGAGTGTTAAAATCAAGTAAATCTCACTACATCATGAACTTGAAGTTTTTGTAAAAACTTGTAGTAACTTACCATGTTATTTAGTAGGTTTAGTTACCCTTAAAAACATGGTTGTTTGTTTGTAAATCTCATTATTGAAGGATTTAGTTATTTACAACTTGTAAGATGATTTTTCTAAAAATATTTCTTTTGTATTTTTCTTGTTTCATAAGTGTTTATGCACTTGTTTCTCTAATAAAAATAGTTTAGGTTCAAGTAAAAACCAAGATCTCCTAACAACCATATTTTAAACTTGGCTTTCTTGGAAAATCATTCATAAATCTTGGATGTATAAGTTTACTAGCTCATTTTGTTTATTACTTTTCAAGAAATCATTTTGTTTTCAAGTTCATGTCTATGTATAAGGATGATCTTCTTGTGTTAATACATAATCATCCTCTAACTTGCTAGATCATGTGTTTAATCACAATCTAGCAAGCTCCATGTAGTGACCAACATCAATATCTCTGGTAATCAACAAACAATCATCATACATGTACTAAACAACTTCATTTCAACAAGGTTTCATCATATGTTAGCTTTATGTTTCAAGATTCAAGTGTATGTTCTTTAGTGTTCTTGTGCAAATCAACATACTATAACTTTTAACCACTAAAAATATGAAGTAACAAAGATCAAAAGAGCCTTACTACTAGCTTCAAGCTAGGGAAGAACAATGAAGAAATCGAGTGGATAAAAGCTAGCAAAGGAGGTCCTTCAAGATCCAAGAGTTCCACACCTTCTAATACGGCTTCTTACACCTTGTGAGGACTTGAGATTGCATGAAAATGGAATGAAGGTGGTGGTGATGGGGGTGGTGGCTCACGGCCGAGATGAGGGAAGAGGGAGGAGTTTGGTTGGTGTTGAGAAAGGTGAATGAGATTATGATCTCCAAGATCCTACTTATAACCATTTTATGGTTTAGTCCAAAGGGTAATGTGTTCATGAAAGAACTAACAAATCTCTAGTTAAATCTTGGCAAGATCTAGGAAATCAAATAAGATCATGGGGATCAAATGAAATCAAGGGTGGGGCCACACCCTTGTGACCGTCCACCACTAGGGGGGGGGGGTAAAGTGTAAGTTTTTAATGGTAGGTTAAGTATTCTAATTAAATTTCAAGTATAGTGTTTAGTGTTTAGGTGTATAATGTGTTATGTAGTGTGTTAGGGTGTTCAGTGATCATAACATTCAGCATTTAAAGTGTATTTCGGGTGCTTTTCAGTGCGTATTTTATCTTCCGGAAAGTCTATATGTTAACCCTTGTATGTACTCTAGGGTTTTAATGTGTTCTTGACGTTGGACCTACACCTAGGCTCCAATTCTATTGTCTAACTGCTTTCTGCAGAATTGTTGACACAATGTGTCTTACCGGTGAGTTTACTAGTATTTCTGACGCAACGCTATTCATTAATGCATAAAGCAATATTTTGTAGTATATTGTATATTATGTAATCAGACAATGTTGACATTTAAGCACACATTTGCAGTTATTAAGTATAAATTAAATTGTACGGAGATTATCGGTTTTGTGCCAGTTGTCACAACATCCTCCGGTACCCAAAAGCCCCAAACATGACCCCGCTCCCACCTCCTCGGCTTGGCCATTTCGCAAGCGGGGAATGGACATTGTTGAACCATTCCCACCAGCCAAAAGAGGAGTCAAGTTCTTATTGGTAGCCGTGGGCTACTTCACCAAGTGGCCAGAAACAAAACCATTGGCAAAAATCTCAGGGAAATAGGCCATTGATTTCGTTTAGGAAAACATAATCTATCATTTTGGGCTCCCAGGGGAATTAGTCACGGATAGCAGGAAGTAGTTTGCCGAAAAGCATTCTAGCTCCTGGTGTAAGGAGTTCAGAATAACTCAAGTATTCAACTCGGTAGCTTACCCACAATCCAGTTTCCAGGTTGATAGGACAAACCGCAACATTGTTGAAAGGATTAAATCTCGATTGGGAAGATACGACAACTGGCTCGAATAGCTTCCGAATGTGCTATTGGAAATTCAAACAACCAAGAAAACGAGCCGCAAGAAAACACCCTACTGCCTATTGTTTGGATCAAAGGCTGTAATCCTAGCTGAAATCGGAGTAACAACACGAAGAACATTCAACATCGACCTCGAATCAAATATGAAAGAGACAATGTTGAATTTAGAACTCCTCGAAGAGGCTCATGATAAAGCAGCCATACAAAAAGCAAGGTACAAGCAAAACATGGATTCATATTATAATACACGGATGAAGCATGAACGCTTCAATCCTGAGGACCTTGTGCTTTGAAATAATGTGGCCTGCATGAAAGAAAGCCAAGGAAAGCTTGGCCCTAAATAGGAAGGGCCATACACTATCCTTAAAGCCCACAAAGGGGGATCATACAAGCTGGCAGGTCCGCAAGGCAAAAAGCTTCCCCGCCATTGGGATGGCAAAAACCTTAAAAGGTTCCATGTTTAACCAAAACATGTTACAAATAGTTCCAAAAAGTTGTTCTATTCCCCTAGTAATCAAAGTACTTTGAAATGAATGAACAATGAATCAAAATTTGTCTTTCTATCCTATAATCAGGTTGAGAACCTAGCAAGAAACTCCATGGCAAGGGCCATGTAAGGGAATGAGCTCCCAGGACATATCGCTCAATAGGTTCAAGGGTTGAATGGACCTATATAAAGGGTGAGTTCCTAAATCAATACTACTCCATGAGACTCATAGAAATCTTAAAAATCATGTCTAATAGACGGGTTTGAACAGCCTACACCAAATGTTCCTTAAGCCCTAGCATTGGCTTACGAACCAAAAAGACTCTAAGTGAATGTCATACATAGGATAGAGGTTGTATCTTCTTGTTAAAAATATCCTAAGGCTAAGTGACTGCAGCACTGAACCCTTTAAGGTATAAGTAACATAAGATGCACCGCCTAAAACAAGGACAACATACAAAACCAATGAAAACACAAGGGAGTAAACAGAACAACACAATAAACATAGCAAGATAAGTTAAAGATAGCAAGGGCCATACTGGCCATCAAACATAAAACATTGTCCACAAGCCTTCCAGGCTTTAACCGCCAAGGGACCTAAACGGTTCTCTTAAAATAAAAAGATGTTCAAACAAACAATCCATAACATTGTTCGACATGCTAAGAAAGCTATGAATTAAGGTTTCTTCTTCACTTGGCAGCATCAGAGATGGTAGACTTTGTTGCATCATCCTTCTTCGAAACACCATCATCTTGGGTGTTTTTAGCCTTCCTCTTTTTCCTCCCTACGACACCCGCTGTCTCGGAGGCTTCAAGGCTTGAACCCTTTGAGCCCTCATCACCTTCAGAACACGTTTCCTCGCTATCTTCAGAGCAAGGACGTTTCTTCGAGAGGGACTTCAACACTTCGTTACAAACAGCCTCATTAAGGCCCTGGGGTTTTAACTCCTGCAAGACAGGCAAAGGTTTACCAAAACACTTGGATACTTCACCCACATAAGGGTAAATCATATGTTCAATCTTAAAAACTGTTCCCTTGAAGACTTTAAAGGCTTTGGGTGGAAAAAGAGAAGACTTTTCCTAAGGCTCCCCAGGTTCACAAAGCTTTGTAACCAGCAAACAAACCTTGGTGTCTCCCATAAGCAAGAAGCTCAGTGTACACATCACCCAAGACCTTTCTGAACTCCGATAAATGGAGAAGATAGGTAACCACTTACTGGAATCTATGCTCAATGAGCCATTTATTATCACTAGTTGTCTGGGCAAGTGAATCCTTTAACCCTTCTTTTCCTCTAATAAGGCTTTTTTTTTTTGAACCTCCAAGGCAGCCTTATTGACCCTGACTTGAATCTTGTCAGCCTCCAAGCGTTTTTCCAACTCAACCATATCAGTCTTGTGTGGGAAGAAAACTCTTCAAATCTTCAAACATCAATGCTTTCTCCTTCTCAGCGTAGCCCTCAGCTTCTTTCAAAGCAACCATCGAAGCTTTCATCTTGTAGGATCGTTTTGCGATCAAATGAGTCGATCAGAATCAATACACAACTGTTTGAGAGGCGGAAACAAATAAACAGCCTAGAATCAGTGAAAGAAATGAGTAGAAACAGAGTATATCACTTAAAACAAGCTTCTCATTGATAATTGACACATGGTGGAAATCCGACAGCACTTCGTTACACTTCACCTAATCTCGTACCAAATGAGAAGCACACTGCCCATATATATAGGCCACTGATTTCGCACGAAATAGCATTATGCTATTTCGTACGAAATTACAAAACCTAATTTCGTGCGAAACAGAAACATGCTATTTCGTGAGAAATTACTTCAAAACATATAAAATTACATTTTGACCCCTGTAAACCCTACTACAAGCTACCGACATGACCTAGACTTTAGACGTAGGCTATAGACATTATGCACCAATAAACTCCCCCTTGGATATTGCCGGAGTCTTCAGTCAGGTCTTCAGCACTTGTTTACAGTGACTTAAACTTTTCTTCCCTCTGCTTAGGCTTCCTCAGTAACTGCTTCCTAATCTTTTCGTTCTCATCAACCTTCTTCTTTTCCTCAGCAGCCATTCTTTGATACACAGTATGTCTTACCATGTTATCCCTGTCTTCACGTGCCTTTCGTTCTTTCTCAACTTCTAACTTTTCTTCTTGCTCTATCTTTCTCCATTTAGATGACCATTTATTGTCAGCGTTGATTCCTTTCTGGAAGCAAATGGAAACAACCTTCTGAAATTGCATAGCTTGGTCTTTATCTTCTGCTTTGAATCCTATCTTGTTAACAAACAAGCATTCAATGTCTTTGGCCGAGCAGTTCACTAGCCACAGAGGATCATACACATGAATGTATCTAACTTCATCATCAACTCTGTAAATAATCACAGCCTCAGTAGTCAAACAGCTGTACACCCAATACACAAACCCTTTGTGAAAATCCTGCTCCATCTTAGGCACTGGAATGTTTTTGATTACTTTAGGTTTCTTGATGTGTAAGATAGTTTCTTCAATTCCAGAATCAGGATCTACTCTCTTTACTTTCTTCGGGTAATGAGGTTTCCAGTGTTTGAATCCTCTGAAAGCTTCAAACTTCATCAATCCCCAGATTGGCACATCATACTTTCGAACAGGATAATCCAACGTTCTAACTTTGGATAATTCTTCAACATCCCACCAGGGTAGTTGTTTTGGTCAAAAATTACCGAAACAATTTAGTGATCAAATTAGCTAAGTGAGGTAGTGTGCTAAAAAATGTGTTGAAAATATGTTGATTAAGTTGTTTGTAAAAACAGTTTTCAGGATATGGCTCAGGATATTGAGCTGTATCTACGATCAAACTATGAGCAAAAAGTAAAGGGGATGACATGAGATATACGAGGAAAGCCCTTGATCAATCTAGATCGCCGGCACAAAACCTCGGGAGCTGACAATCGCAGCTGCCTTGTTCTTCTTATTACTTTAAACGTCAGGATACAGTGCAGGATATTGATCAGATCGCTAAGTGTTACAATGCTTGTTGTGAAAGTGAAAGTTGCGAGAGAGTAAAGTGTGAGAGAGCAGTGAGTGTTGTTGTGTCCTATTCGATCTGATTTATCCAATTATTTATAGCTAAGAATTATAAACAAAAACTCCTATAAACGGGGGATTCTTCCGAATATTCCATAGTTAACGTTATGGACCGAGTAAAGCGGCTTCAACGTCTTCCTTTGAACGACTTAGACCGAGTCTTCCGGGGAAAGAGTCCTCATGAACGTTACCAGCTTGGACTCGTACTCCTGCACATAATCCGTTAGTGATCCTCAGGATACCTATTCAGGATGTTACCAATATCCTGAATCAGCATCCCGGGTATGAACACGTATCGTACAAATAAGATATAGCTTAAGATATTGACCAGGATATGGGCTCAGAATTTCACCCATAACAATTGTCCCGAAAAATGTTACCGTTTAGTATCCTGGTATTAACGGTTATATTTTTCACGAATACCAAGGCAATTAAGAGATATGACTTGATGTGATTGCTTGTAACTGCTCAGTCTACATTTACTCATTGCTCCCTATATCTTCTCGTCCTCATCCTCTTTTAACCATTACCGAAGAGAAAAAAGGTAAATACTTTCTCTCTCAATCTTATCTTCCTCCTTCACTCTGTTCAATATTCCGGCACCATGAGACAAACAAGATCGAGCTCCAGTGACTCTGCTCCCACATTTATTCAACAGAATCTTCTCCAAGAACCGGAGAAAGAGATATGCTCCTTCGATAGTGCCCACTTGTCGGCTCTCAAATCCTCCGGCGTCTTCCCGAAAGGGACGGTGTTCCGGCCGTTTGACCGGGAAATCCGGTCGGACATGGTTTCCGACAAGTGGTTATGCTTTAATGCTTTTCCCTTTACCTTAGGATTGCAGTTTCCCTTTCCAAATTTCATCTCCACCATCTCCAAGTCCACTTTCCAGTGCAAACATGTCTGGTAAGGATCCTGCACAATATCCTGCATACATGTTTTTATTTGAAGTATTTAGGAAAGAGTTTTACTCCCTGTATGCAGATTCCAGCAAAGTTCCAGTTTTCCTCGATCTTGATGAGCTTGACAGTTATCCTACTCCACCCATTGTCAAGAAAGAGGCTCCTGCTACTACCAGCTCAAAACCGCTTCCGGCCCCCAAGCCCACTACGAGGGCTGGTGCTTCCACCGCAAAAAAGAGGAAGGGCTCTAAAGTTAGTGCCCCAGGCTCCGAAGGGTTCTCTTATGATGAGCTCAGCTTCACCGATTCCTTGGAATCGATGACATCCTTCCTTAACAAGGTAATATCCTGGCACTATATCATGCACATATATCCTGATAGAATATCCTGACAGAATATCCAGGTTAGTAAATATTGACTCATACCTGAATTTTGAATTACAGGGCCTCAAGCATCTGCTCCACCTTTACAGCGATGCCTGTGGTACTGCTGCACTCCACGAGGCCAGGATCAAACAGCTTGAAACTACAGTTGCTGAACAAGGTGCTATTGCCGAAGCGAAGACTCGGCATTATGAGGACAAATTGAAGAAAGTCACCTAGGATGCTGAGGTCAAGCTGGATACCGTCCAGATGGAGCATGAACAGGCCATGGTTTCTTTCCGGGAAGGGATCAAAGCTTCTGCCATTGTCTCTCTGCTACAAGCTCGCATTAAGATGGCTTATGAGGCCAAGGAGACAGGGCTTGAGTGCCCAGCCTGGCCAGTTGAATCCTGGGTGGCAAAGCTGAAGGAGCTTGGAGGCAAGGCTGTGCCATATCCTGCTGAGGCTGGTGAATCTTTTAAGTCAGCAGAGGTGGTGGACAAGGCTGGAGAGGAAAAGGATGCTAGGACGGATGCTGGTCAGGATGCTGCGCAGGATGTTGGGGCTGAGAAGACGGAGAAGGCTGGAGGAGATGTCGCTGTGTGAGGGCATTCAAGTGGGCAATGATGGATGTTGACGCCTAGGCTGGGGCCCACTTTTTTAAATTTGATCGTTGGTTTGTAACCCTAAGACAATTTACTTTTCCTGGGTTTTACCTTTCCTGCATTTGAACAATATGATGGCCAAAGATGGAGGGATCCTGAGTTTCAGGACGAAGCCCTTGGTCATCAATGTTAGTATGCTTTACTTTTTGGACAATATAACAGTTGAGGGTGGATGGGTCTCGGTTTGAGACAAAACCTTCAACTGTTAAGTAAATATGGTAAGGAACTAACCGTGCTTTTGGTGTATGGACCTTGGTTTGAGGTGAAACCAAAAGCACAACTTTTGGTATGTTAATAATATAACCTTCTTTTGGCTTTATTTTTGTTTTTATACCTCTACTACATGAATTTTATTTATGAAAACAGTTTTGTTTGAACATTCTTGGGAACACATTGTAAGAGTATCCTGAGAGATATCCCGCTCAGGATACTGACGCATAACTTACTAAACTCAAATTATCCAAATAAAAAGGAGAGATCATACCAGAGATTCCTAAAGAGTCACTTCCAATCTTCAATTATAGGAATGTCCCCAGTGCACACTTATAAGTTTGAATCCATCCTTTAATTTGTATAATATATGTCCCATGTGTTCAATATATTTGAAGACTTAGGAACGCAAACACAGTCGTACTATAGCTTTACTGAATAAATCCTGAATATCCTGGGATAAACCCTTAATATCCTGGGGATAAACCCTGATTTTCATGCGCTACAGGCGAGAGTGTACAAACTCCAAGACTTAGAAAGGTGAAAACCTTTAGACCTTAGAGAGTATGAAAATACCCTTTCGTGAGAGAGGGTGATCAATCCTCCTATACCTTTAGGATCCAGGATATAGCCAATAGTAACGAAATTGTCAGCCACTTTTACATGAACTGGTCCCGCTACCTTGAACTATCCCTAGATAACTTGCGCTCCAGGCGAGGTGTTTAAACCCAATTCAAGAGAAAGGTGAATACCTTTAAACCTGTGAAGGAATCAGGATCCCTTAAACGTGAGAGAGGGGGCCAATCCTCTAATCTTTTAAGTTATCCTGAGTGAATATCCTAGAGCATATCCTGCAAAACAACCTTAAAATAAGGTGAGTGTTAGCTTGGCTAACACCCCTCCGATGCTTAAGTCAGTATTACCCCTCCGATGCTTAAGTCAGTATTGGGTTCGAAAGAATAAATAAACTCAAATATATTGAAAAGAGATAGAATTCATACCATTATGAGTTAGAAATTAAATTCTAAACTCACTTGAAATAAAGCTTTAGATGTATAGCATTCCAGGATCTTGGTAGCATATCCCCTTCCATATTCTTGAGTCGATATGCTCCTTTTCCTGCTTCTGATTCAATCTCATAGGGTCCTTCCCACTTTGGAGCTAATTTTCCATCGGCAGGATTAGTAGTATTCTGAAAAGCTTTTCTTAACACCCAATCCCCAACTTGAAACCTCCTAGTCCTTATATTCTTGTTGTATGCTCTCGATATCCTTTGTTGATATGCTGCCATCCTTAGCTTTGCTGCATCTCTTGTTTCATCCACAGTATCTAATTCTTGGCACATAGCTTCAGGATTCTGCTCAGGATCCCGGAGATTGGATCTTGCCCTAGGTATCATCATTTCCGTTGGGATCACCGCTTCTGCTCCAAATACTAAAGAGAAAGGAGTTTGGCCAGTTGCATTCTTTATCGTTGTTCTATCAGCCCACAAAACAAAGGGTAGTTCTTCTGCCCATCTTCCTTTTTTAGCTCCTAGTCTCTTTTTCAGGTTGTTGACTATTATCTTGTTTGAGGATTTTGCTTGCCCATTTGCTTGAGGATGTACCAGAGTAGATGTGATCATTTTGATTCCCCAACTCTTGCAAAAGTTAGTAGTCCTCTTACTTATGAACTGAGAACCATTGTCACAGATTATCTCGGCTGGTACTCCAAACCTGGTCAGGATATTTCTCTTTATGAAGGATACTACTTCTTGGTCTCTAACTTGGACAAATGCTTCAGCTTCAACCCATTTAGAAAAATAGTCAGTCATTGCTAGCATAAAAACTGTTCCTCCTGGAGCTTTTGGCAACTTTCCTACTATGTCCATTCCCCACTTCATGAATGGCCAAGGGGAAGCTATAGGATATAATGGTTCAGCTGGTTGATGCAATATGTTGCTATGCCTCTGACATGCATCACATCTTCAAGCGTATTCTGCAGCATCTTTCTTCATTGTTGGCCAATAGTACCTGTTCTCAACACTTTTGAGAATAAAGATCTGCCCCCAGTGTGGTTACCACAATCCCCTTCATGTATATCCTGAAGCACTTCCATGGCCTCAGGATCCTTCAAGCATCTTAGGTATGGACCTGCAAGAGATTTCTTATACAAAATATTATTTATAATGGTGAATCGTGATACCTTCATCCTAAATGCCTTAGGATTTTCGTCTTCAGGAATGTGTCCTTCCTTGGGATATCTTATGATTGGAGTCATCCAGGATTCAGTATTCTCGTCGGGATCATGACCAGGATCCTGAATGTTGGTTACCTCCTTATCCTGAGTCTTGTATAGATCCACGGCAGGATATAGGATGTGAAGTATTGGTATTTGGACTCCCTCAGGTATCCTGACTGATGATCCTAGATTTGCCAAAGCGTCTGCTTCAGCATTATCTTCCCTTGGTACCTGTTCAAGTGTAAAAACATCGAAATATCCTACTAATTTTTTGAGAATACCGAGATATTCAATCAACTTCTCACCTTTAACTGCATAGGAGCCATTAAAATGATTAGTAATTAACAAGGAATCAACATATACTTGCAAACTTTTAATCTTCATGTTCTTAGCCAATTCTAATCCTGCAATCAAAGCCTCATATTCTGCTTCATTATTAGTGGCAGGAAATTCACATCTAATAGCCTGGGGTATTATGTCCCCTGTGGCGATTTTAGTAGTATACCCAATCCTACTCCTCTAACATTAGAGGCACCATCAGTATATAATGTGCAGGATTCTGAGGATTCTCCTAGTTTTTGAACTTCTAAGTCTACTTCATTTTCAATATCACTACTGAAATCAGCCACAAAGTCAGCTAAAGCCTGAGATTTTATGGCATTTCTAGGTTCGTACACTAGATCATAAGCACTTAACTTCACTGACCATTTAGCCATTCTACCTGACATCTCGGGTTTCCCTAAGCACATTTTTAACAGGATAGTTGGTTTTAACATGAATCCTATGTGTTTCAAAATAATGTCTAAGTTTTGTTGATGCCATAACTAGTGCTAATATTAATTTTTCTAAATGAGAATATCTAGTTTCAGCATCTAATAAACTTTTGCTAACATAATAAATAGGATACTGCTGACCTTCATGATCCTTTACAAGGACAGCACTTATTGCATTCCCTGATATTGCAAGATTACAAGGATAATGGTTCACCATCCTCAGGCTTCATTAGTAGAGGTGCAGTTGAGAGGTATTGCTTCAAATCCTGCAAGGCTGCTTCATGCTTCTCCCCCCATTCAAACTTCTTATTTTCCTTTAGGATATCATAAAACTCCTTGCATTTTTTCGAGGATCTTGAGATAAATCTGTTTAATGCTGCTACTCGTCCTGTCAGTCTTTGAACATCCTTCATGTTAGAAGGTGATTTGATATCCAGGATGGCTCTGACCTGTTCTGGGCTCGCTTCTATCCCTCTTTTAGTCACCATATATCCCAGAAACTTTCATGCCCGCACTCCAAAATGGCACTTAGCAGGATTCAGCTTAATATTATACTGATCCAGGATATCAAATGCTTCTTTAATATCCTAGAGGTGATCCTCAGGCTTTTTAGATTTCACCACCATGTCATCGATGTACACCTCCATAGTGTCCCCCAGTTTGTCTTTGAACATCATGTTTACCAATCTTTGATATGTTGCACCTGCATTTTTCAAACCAAAAGGCATAGCAGTATAACAATAAATACCTGTTGGTGTCATGAAGGCAGTATCCTCCTGGTCTGAAGGTTCCATCTGGATTTGCTGAAATCCTGAGGATGCATCCATGAAGGTTAACATTTCATGGCCGGCAGTAGCATCCACCATTGAGTCAATATGAGGAAGAGGGAATGGATCTTTTGGACAAGCTTTGTTTAGGTCCGTGTAATCTACACAAACTCTCCATTTCCCGTTTTTCTTCTGTACCACCACTACATTTGCTAGCCACCTTGGAAACTTGACCTCTGTGATCATTTTGGACTTCAATAATCTATCTACTTCTTCCTGAATAATTGCATTTCGTTCTGGAGCGAATTTCCTTCTTTTCTGTTGGACAGGCTTGAATGACCTGTCAATACCAAGCTTGTGTGTTATAATATCCTTGGAAATACCTGTCATATCCTCATGCTTCCATGTGAATGTTGACATCCTGCATTTCAAAAAATTAGTCAATTGGTCCTCGATATCCTGAGGGATGTTGGTTCCCACGAGCACCGAGATATCCGGATTATCCTGATCCAGGATAATTTTCTTTACATCCTGCTCTGAAGCCTCCGCAATATCCTGGGCCCGTATCTTTAATTGCTATGCTACATTAGGCTTGGTAGAGGATTTCATGGAGGATGAGTAGCACTCCTTCGCCTCCTGCTGGTCACTATCTACTTTGACAACTCCCCAGGATGTAGGGATCTTGATGCACTGATGATAAGTTGACGGCATAGCTTTCATATCATGGATCCATGGCCTGCCCAATATGATATTATAGCAGGATAAGGAGTCCATCACACAGAAGCGCTGTATCGAATTGACCCCTTCAACATATACTAGTAATTTAATCTCTCCCACAGTATTCCTAGCTTCTCCACTGAAGCCGACGAGTACAGTGGATTTTGAAGTGATATCCATTGGAGATACATTCATCCTTTTCAACGTCTCTAGTTGAATTACGTTGATGGAGCTTCCATTGTCCACCAATATCCTGCGTACAAAATGGTTAGCCACATATAATGTTATTACCAGAGCATCATGGTGAGGATCCTGGACAGTATCCCTGTCATCACTATCAAAAGTGATCACTTTGTCAGCTTTGAGGGTTGTCATCCTGGTTGGTCATTCCCCTCTTTCGGTTTTAGCCTCCTTTGCATGTCTCTTGGCCACAAAATATGAAGTCCCGCATATGTCGGATCCTCCTGAAATAAAGTTAATTATCTTGGCATCCGCAGGAGGTGATGCTGCTCGTTCAGGATCCTTCTCAGTATCCTGACCCTTGTTTTTCTTTCTTCCCAGGAGATCCTTCAGATATCCTTTGCTCAGGAGATAGCTTATTTCCTTCCTCAGAGCAATGCAATCCTCTGTAACATGTCCAAAATCTTCATGGAAGGCACACTATTTGGACTTATCCTTCTAATCAGCCTTTTGTTGATTCTTCCGAGGCCACCTGGCTTTGTCTCCGAAAACCCTGCATAGCGTACATTAGTTCAGGTATATTAACAGAAAAACAGTATTCAGATAACTCAGGATACTCCTCAGGATCCTCGTTTTCAACAGCATTCACTTTCTTGTTGTCATTTCTACCATATGGCTTGGAGCGATATGGTTTGTATGAGGATTCTGACTTCCTGTTAGTTGATTCATATGTTGAAGATGCATTCATCCTCTCTTTCATTTTCTTATCATCTTGCAGCCTGATATATCTCAAAGCCCTGTTCCGAGCTTCATCCAAGTTCCTGCAAGGGTTCATCACAAGATCTTGATAAAATTGGGAATCCTTTTGCAGTCCCATCTTGAATGCTTGGACTGCGGTAGCAACATCAAGGTGTGGGATATCCAAGGATTCCCTGCTGAATTTGTTCATATAATCCCTTAGGGATTCTTGAGGACCTTGAGTTATCCTGTAGAGATCACTTGTTAATTTTTCAAAACTCCTACTGCAAGAAAATTGACTATTAAATAAATTCACTAAATGAGAAAATGATGTAATCGAGTGAGGAGGAACATTCAAGAGCCATTTCAAGGTTGATCCTGTTAAGGTAGAACCAAAGCCCTTGCACAAGCATGCTTCTTTAAGATCTGGAGGGATAGGATTGATTTCCATCCTTTCCCTATACTGGGCAATATGCTCCTCAGGATCTGTGGTTCCATCATAAAGCTTCATGTTGGGAGTTTGAAATCTTTTTGGGATTTCAGCATCACAAATAGGATGCACAAACCAGGATATCCTATGGCTATCCTGGGACACTTCAGGAATTGGCTGAACCACCCCAGGTACACTGGATATCATATCCTTTAGCTTCTGAAGTTCCCTAGACAATGCTGATGTCACACCTGCATCCTACAAAGATCCAATACCGTTAGTAGCAAGTGTATTATTATTATTAGATACACTATCGATCTGAGGATTCTGTCCATATCCTGAAGCATATCCTGAGCTTCTCTCAGTTGACACTCTTACTGAAGAAGGTATCTCAGGAGTGTGATTCTGGGGACGGCTAGGCACAATATTTCCCCGGTTATCTTTAGTATAAACCGCAGGACTGAAGTTCAAAGCCCTGGTTGCAAGGGAGTGACAGTATCCTCAGTGGGCCTGCTCGAGCTGGATTTCAAGAGTTGTATTTCTCTGAAAATCATTCGGTTGGTCTCCTGCTGCTGCCTCATCTGTTCCTGCACACTACCAAACAAGGTCAGAATTTCATCATTAGAGGCCAGAATAGGGGCCGATTCCTGAATACTCCGAGTAGGTATAATATCCTCAGGCTGTGAGGAGGTTTGCGTCCTTGGTGGAGGTAGAGGAAGCACCAAACCAACTATTGCAGAAGTTGTAGCAGACACAGTAGAAGAGCTCATGCTTGATCTCGAGGCCATTGCAAACAATGTAGTAAAAAGTTTGGAAAATACAAAACCAAGTAGTGATCTTGCAAAATTTTTTAGAAAAAATAGCACCACTTGCCCCACGGTGGGCGCCAAATTGTTTTGGTCAAAAATTACCAAAGCAATTTAGTGATCAAATTAGTTAAGTGAGGTAGTGTGCTAAAAAATGTGTTGAAAATATGTTGATTAAGTTGTTTGTAAAAACAGTTTTCAGGATACGGCTCAGGATATTGAGCTGTATCTACGATCAAACTATGAGCAAAAAGTAAAGGGTATGACACGAGATATACGAGGAAAGCCGTTGATCAATCTAGATCGCCGGCACAAAACCTCGGGAGGTGACAATCACAGCAGCCTTGTTCTTCTTATTGCTTTAAACGTCAGGATACAATGCAGGATATTGATCAGATCGCTAAGTGTTACAATGCTTGTTGTGAAAGTGAAAGTTGCGAGAGAGTAAAGTGTGTGAGAGCAGTGAGTGTTGTTGTGTCCTATTCGGTCTGATTTATCCAATTATTTATAGCTAAGAATTATAAACAAAAACTCCTATAAACGGGGGATGCTTCCGAATATTCCATACTTAATGTTATGGACCGAGTAAAGCGGCTTCAACGTCTTCCTTTGAACGACTTAGACCGAGTCTTCCGGGGAAAGAGTCCTCATGAACGTTACCAGCTTGGACTCGTACTCCTGCACATAATCCGTTAGTGATCCTCAGGATACCTATTCAGGATGTTACCAATATCCTGAATCAGCATGTCATGACCCCCGACCCCACCTGGACGGAATCGGGAGCTGCGAACAGCCAAATGGTACCGGTGATTATTTTTGAAAAACATTGCAACGGAAATTTCATCAGGACCGTGAGTTAGGAAAAATATTAGAGTTTAGAAACACCGGATTTTATTTATTAAATAGATGGGATAAAAACCCATGTTTTGCAATGGTAGCTTTTAATATAAATAAATTTGATTATATAAAACAATATTTCTTAATTTGATTTAATTAATAAAATAAGCCACTTCTTGAAGTCTTTCAGTGCCGGATCCAATTCTTACTCCAATCTACTGTAATTACCTGAAACGCGTTTTAAAAAGGTTTTGTCAGCGGGAAATACTGAGTGAATCATTCATTTTACTGAAAACGACACATTTGCTATAATTCACAGTACTAAGAGTGATTACAATGTTTCTATGTCAACCAATTACCCACAGTATTTGTCACTCGACCGGATCTGTGACTGTGGTCATATCACTGTTGGGTCCGTTCACCCACACATGACGTAAATCCCTATTTAGGTCCTGTCACCTAAAAGGGTATCATGACTTAGGCTCGCCCACCTAATCTGATAAAAACACTAGTACTGTGCACAATACCCCACATACCGGCTGTAATTGAAGACTACATAAACTTAATCACTGTAATTATAACTTTGGAAAAATAATTTGGAGTATTGTAAAACAATTGATAAAAAGAGAATGACTGACATTATAAGCATGCAGTATTAATTTAACAAGCTTCCTGATTCAATTCTTCTGAGAATTAGCATCTACTTTGATTGTAAGTGTATGGGGTAGAGTTTAGCCTATGTATAAGCCTGGTAACCTAATTTAAATAATAATGCACACGAAACTAGGTAATTAACTAATACAGCATTTACGATGAACTCACGAGATTAATACCCTCACAACAAATGACAAAGTGCGATACTTAAACATCCAGCGGATTCACAATGAATGACAGAGTATAGCCCGAGTTTGGACAACACTCAAACATTCAAGTCGAAATCACGACGTATGACAAAGTATAACCCTAATGTGGGCAGCACTTAAACATCTGTTGGATAGTTTCAATCGATCGGACGTTGTATCGTAATAGCGATCAAGTTAATACCCGGTATCGTAGCAGAATTCGAGCTAGTGTGTGTTTGGTAGTATTTGGACGATATCTCAGCGTAGAATTTGAATTTGAACATCGAACTAACGCAGAACTTCAAGTGCCAACCCCCTCTATATATACTGAAAATTTGGTTCCCCCGCGTGTCGCGACAGGGAGACCTGTCTCCTTCGCGTGGCGCGACGGGTCAAATTTTAGCATAGGGTGGCCACGTTCATGGGTAGGCTAGGTGAGTTGGTTGTTCGACTGAATTCAATTTTGACAACAAACTGTCGAGATAATACTAACTAGGGTTTGCCCCCCCCCCCCCCCCCCCCCCCCCCGAGTTTTAGGGGCCCTGATCCTATTTCTGATTGTTTTGAAAATTTTAGGGATTGTGTAGGATTACTTGGGTTTCAAATAGGGTTTAAAAATAAAAATAATAAATAATAGTTTTGGGTGAATCACAAAAAGTAAATAAAACGGTGAAAAAAAGAATGGACCCACTTTGTAACTTTAGGGTTCAACTAGAAAATCTCCTGGTATAAATTTTGGGTATAACTTCTAAGCTATTAAAAATAAAAATATATAATGCACTCGTGGTAAGTATAATACTCCTAAATCAACCTTGTCCCGATGTCTCGAGATAGAATCCCAACAACTTAGTCGGGCAGAGCCCTGACATATGTTATGAGGCTCAGATCAATCGGAAAGGGTAGCGGTGATCGAGAGTTACAATACTTAAAACGGGGCAGATCCTTATTATTATTATTATAGATATAAAAAAACTAAAAGAAAAAATTAAATAAATAAATATGTATATATATATTGAGAGAGTAGCGACACTCAGGATGGAAGGATGGAAAGCTTAAACTTCCATATTTATAGTGAAACAATGAGTTTGAAAATACTTTCACGTAGATGCCTTAAATCCTTCCACGTATCACTTGAATTCAATTGAATGTCCACGTATATATGTATATATATATATATATATATATATATATATATATTTAGTAAATATCTTATGTTCACTACACAAGACACGTACACAACATCAAATCTAAAAATTCTATTTTTGTTTTCTTTTGTAGGACACACGTCCACATCCCATTTTTTTCAAATATTTTAATTCTTTATTATTATTTTATTATTTATATATTATAATTAATTTAACTGCTTCACTTATTTGGCGCATATAACTTCTAAAATACGACGTTTTATAAAATAATGAATATGTCATTAGAACGAGAATATTTGTATCTACATTTTGAACCAAGTTTCATTAAAAACAGAGTAGGTTCAAATATAATGTTATTTTTAAAATTTAGTTATTATACGGTCACTAGGCTCGTCTAGGTACTTCATATTTCTAACAGTCGACTTACTCGTAATATACCTGTCTAATAATATAAGTTTTTATATACTTTTATTTTTATTAGACAAGTCACCCATACATAGGCCAATTAATTGGTATAATATTTCAATCAACTATATAAAATAGTGTTTAAAACTATTTAGATTGAATATTTATATTAAAAATAAACTAGTTACTAGTTACTAGTGGTTAATAAATTTAACCAAACCTATAATTCTTATATAAAAATAGGAATGTGACATCCTCCCCACCTTGTTTTAAATCTCGTCCTCGAGATTTGGGTTAAGATATTTCTTTTAGAATTATGTCATATTTTAGTTAATAAAAATAATACTAAGGTAGATGACACAGAAGTAAAATACTAAATTTTGTGAATACGAGTTGTACCTTAAGTAGGATTCAATGGTTCAACTGAATTAGTTCAAGAAATTGATGACAAACGAATGAGATATAATTTCCAAGGTGACTAGGTTCAATCCAAAAGATATATGATCAAATAGATATTTAAAATGAATGTGAAGGACTTTTAGAATCCAAAAAATTATTTGTCAAAAGAAAGCTTACTTTGATTGGCAACTGAGAAAGACTTAGAATCGGCAGGTTCAAAATGAAATAAAAGTATGAAAAAGAATTGTCAAATATTAAATTATGATATGAGAAAATCAATCTGCTGAGATGAGTGAATTGAAAGGATACACGAAAAGACAATAGAGTTAGTGTATTATTGTTTTAATACATAATTGCAAAAATTTTATTTTCCTTGAATAATATATACTTATATACACCAATGTCCAGTGCTTAGTCGAAATTATATAATATTTATTATTATATTAGAGGTATTGTAAAAAGAAAATACTTATATTTGGAGTCCAGTTCACATTATTCAATTCAATTATAATAATCTATGTAAAAGGAAACTTAGATTCAAATGTGTACTCGTATATAATATATAGTGTTTATATAATGTGAAATTATTACTGTGTTTGAATACAATATATAACAACTGTTTTGTATAGATTACTATAGTAGATTACTTTTACTATTAACATTATAAAATAAAGTTTATTTAATAAATATATATTATAATAAAATATGTCAAAAGTAATATATTCTATTTTTAATATACTAAGATTATATTTTAAATCTTAGTTACGTCAATATATTAAATATTTAAATCAAAATGTTCGATCAAATATATGTGATATTTTAATTTATTAAATACATTTTCCTTTTATGTTATCATAAAGTAAAATAATAATTTAATATAGATAGGTTTAAATATCAAAACCCGTGGTAAAAATAATGATAAATGTTTTATAAATATGTTTATCAAATATCCTAGAACTCGCGATTATCATTTTTAAAATCAAGTATGTTTAACTATGAGATTTTACAATAATGATATTTTAAATCACAAAAATAATAAATGTTTATTTTAATATCAAACATACTTAAATATTGGTTTGAGTAAATACCATTTGATATTTTAAGATATTAAAATATATATATTATAAAATAATATTTCTATAAGTATTTAATAGTTGTGGAATATTAATTAAGATGAACAATTACTTATAAAATATCTTGTCCATGATTACTTAGACAGTTATTTTGATAATTTTATTCGTCCCTCAAATTCTTGTATTGTTTTATGGAAATATGTCTTCTCCTTACAGTACAAAGTAAGTATATATATATATATATATATATATATATATATATATATATATATATATATATATATATATATATATATATATATATACACATGAACTAGTTATTATCATGGTTGGATATTGGTTAGTGCTGCCTTGTTTAAGCATGGTTGATCAGTCCATGCCTAACTAAGGCTAGGCTATCCAATATCTGCCCCTGACAATAACCCTAGTATTTTTAAAATAATACTAACACTACTGTTATTAATATATTATTACTAATAATAAAATATTAACTATCTAAAATAAATAATAATAATAAATAACTAAACATAAATTTAAATGAGATTAGCGCAATCTTCAAATTTATGAAAACGTCACCACAAGGTGATCGTGATCAAAGAAATAATTTGGTGAAGTCGAAGGCCAAGAAAGCAAGTTATAGTTCAAGAGAATTGAAGTGCTTGTTGGGATTATTTTGAATTTGAATATGATGGCTTAAAATATCATATGGGACCTTGAATTGAATAAGTATTGCGAGCAAGTTAACTGGGTTTGAATAAAACGAGTTTTAATAAGAAAGTTCGGACATGATCACAACAGAAACCATGTATACCCTTCAAAAGAAAATTGACTTTTTTTCAAGAAATTCATTGATTCGATATTAAGGAGTCATCGCTTTGTAAAAACGCGGTTTACAGTGCAAAGATCAAGTATGGCGAAATGATATTTGAGTTTTGATAAAACACAAATTTGGAATGATGCCCTCCTATGGTCTTCATAACTCAAATGAATCACATGCGCAACAAACAGTGCATGTGTAACGTGTGGATTTACCAAGAAATGAAGTAGATTAATATTTGTTGTAAGGGAAGTAGAAACGCGAAAGTCAACTCATTATAGGCAGAAGTCAGAATTGCAACAAAAGGAATATAAGAACTTTATCTGGAATTTCGTGTGATAACCGTTGTTAAGTGACATTACCAGGGAATGTCGAATGAAATGAAATGAAATAGGGGATTTGCAAAGGTATATGACTTCTTTTGTAGTGCTAATAATTATAACTCTGATTAGACTATGCACTGATGGTTGTGAAATATTGTTCCAACATACCTCAGCGAGATTCATGTCGTTTGTAGGATCATGTGGCAAAGTGCTGCTTTTTGATTAGTAGTTCTACTACTGACGGAATTAGTATTGGTGTCGTCGTGCCCAATTATATTTTCCAAAGGTCTTGCCTTGAAAGTCGTGCGTGATATACTCCGACATCTGTGTATAATTTAAGTTTCTTGTGTTTTCTTGTGCACTAGCACAACTTTACATGCTTCTTTACTTGCGTTAATAGTTTATGATAATGTTTTGGAAATTCTTTATATTTTTGGATGGTGTTTCAACTTATAGGGTTTCCATTGTTTATTTTATCACACGAGCTACGAGACAAATGATCAAACGAAATAATGTTTGATATCGGAAAAGAGATTCCTAATAAAGAAATCTAGACACATATGCGTGTGCTTTATTCCTATTTGGCTTTTGGAATTCCTTATAGATATACATATCTATATAATCATATATTTCATATGCTGTAATATACATATCCTCTATTAGGTCATTGTATTTAACAGATTCATATTTCCAAAAACAAGTCAGATTATCAGGTCGTGATATTATTTAGGGAAAACTTGTCACTGGTTTGACATATTATTTACCCCGTCTTATCCTGTTCGCGTCGGAGAGGTAATTTCAGTATATCCGGACAAGCTGGAGAGTCTGCTACTCTATACCCAGTTTTGCCGGATAAAATTTTCTATTTTCCATAAATAGTATCTTTTCAAGATTTTTAAAAGTGCCTCTTTTATTAGGGCTTTTATCCTGAATCAAGGAAATTTGTATTCCCATAACATATTTTATTCTAGACCAGGTAATATCAATAAGCAAGGGTTAATAGCAACTAAGTGTTATTGCTTATTTATCGTACCTTGCAATGTTCTAATTACCATTCTTATGGTATATCAATATTCATTACATTATACTTATATATGTAATTTATCTTGAAGCTTATATTAAGGCAAAATTCTTAAGTTCAAGTCTAAATATCATCTTGAGTGCTATTAGATAATATTAAGTTCCTAACTCTCCGTTTAAACTTAGGTATTATTACAACACCTAATTCCTTAAACAAGTGGCTTAGCTTATACTAAGGCATCTTTTCTTATGTTCAAGTCTAAATGCTATCAGATGTGCTACCAGTTAATAGCAATCTCCTAACTCTTTTATTTAAGCTTAAGTATTATTATTATCACAACACTTATAGGCTTAAAGCAGTGGCTCTGATACCACCTTTACTGTCACGACCCCCGACCCCACCTGGACGGAATCGGGAGCTGCGAACAGCCAAGTGGTACCGGTGATTATTTTTTAAAAACATTGCAGCGGAAATTTCATCAGGACCGTGAGTTAGGAAAAATATCAGAGTTTAGAAACACCGGATTTTATTTATTAAATAGATGGGATAAAAACCCCTGTTTTGCAATGGTAGCTTTTAATATAAATAAATTTGATTATATAAAACAATATTTCTTAATTTGATTTAATTAATAAAATAAGCCACTTCTTGAAGTCTTTCAGTGCCGGATCCAATTCTTACTCCAATCTACTGTAATTACCTGAAACGCGTTTTAAAAAGGTTTTGTCAGCGGGAAATACTGAGTGAATCATTCATTTTACTGAAAACGACACATTTGCTATAATTCACAGTATTAAGAGAGATTACAATGTTTCTATGTCAACCAATTACCCACAGTATTTGTCACTCGACCGGATCTGTGACTGTGGTCATATCACTGTTGGGTCCGTTCACCCACACGTGACGTAAATCCCTATTTAGGTCCTGTTAGGGGAGGATTTTCTAGTAGCCCGTGATCCTCATATGTTATCCTTTTAGTGATCCTAACTTCTGTGACAGATAGTGATCCTCAGAAGTGCTTCAGGATCAGGAACATGGATCACCCTAAGGATCCTTATACTAACGATTGTTCACTTTGAATTTCGTATTGTTTTGCAGGAGTAACAAGTTGGACTTGGTCTTGGCAACGTTATTAAGGAATATTCCACTGTTATTTCGCACGTGTTTGACTGGAAATGGACGTTGTGGAGAACGTGGGAGCATGGCACGAATTGCGGATAGTTTGTTAGGCTAGTTAACTTCTATTTTTAAAGGGGTAGCGAGCTAGTTTTTAGAACACTTGGCTAGTTTTGGCTACACACACTCGTACAACCGCACTCTTGAGCATACAGCAAAACACTTAACAATTTTTACACATTTTTGCACATTACACCATAGTGATCCTTGTACCTAGCTCGTTATTATCCGAAGTTGTAAACGTTTGTTGCTTAATTTGAAGTTGGTGATCGGTAGTTTCCATCACCCGAGGTTTTTTATGCCGGAGATCATTCATTGATCAAGGGCTTTTTCCTCGTATAAATCTTTGTGTCACTTGTGCAATTTACTTCTAAGTGATCCTCATTGTTGTTCACCAATTCAAGCATCATACCCCATAACAAAGAGTTTGGTTGCATTATCCTCATCTGATTTTTGACCAAAACAGTTTGGCGCCCACCGTGGGGCAATTGGTGCTTCATTCCTAAGATGTTTTTCTGTTTGTGATCATTCTAGTTCATTGCATTCAAGTATATGGATTCGTCATCAAAGAATACTTCTACTGCAATGTCTGCGGTCAATTCATCTCAGGGCATTCCACCTTTGCCTCCACCACCTGCTGGATCTCAGAAAAATGCTGAGAAGAAACCAACTCCCATTTTCTCAAAATCTCCAACTTCTTCTGCTTCTTATACTCCTACTACTAGTGACATGTTTACTTTGATTTTTCAGATGAAGGAGCATATACAGCAGCAGGATAAGACCAACGAAAGGATTCTCAAAGAAATCGGAGACCTCAAGAAACAAAAGAGATCGGCAGAGGATCATTCCCCACTGGTGCCCAGATATTTGAATTTTGATACTCCGGTGATAACTTCTCAGCCTTCAGTGATTCCAGACGTTCAATATGTGGGAGGACCAAAAGGAGTGCACTACGGATCAACAACAGTGACTCAGGCATCAGGTTCATATTTCCAGCCAACAGGATCCTATCCTCAGCATATAGGATCCTTCACGAGTTCAGGAGGATACCCAGGAGCACAGCAGATTCAAGGGTTCTGGTCGTTTCCAGGATCATTCCAGGTTCAAGGATCCTCCTTTGTTCCAGGATCATCCCAGGTTCAAGGATCCTCCTTTGTTCCAGGATCATCCCAGGTTCAAGGATCCTCCTTTGTTCCAGGATCATCCCAGGTTCAAGGATCCTCCTTTGTTCCAGGATCATCCCAGGTTCAAGATCCTCCTTTGTTCCAGGATCATCCCAGGTTCAAGGATCCTCCTTTGTTCCAGGATCATCCCAGTTTCAAGGATCCTTCCAGATGCCAGGATCCTTAAGGAGTTTGCAAACAGGAAGTTCAGATGTCCATCAGGGAGATTTTATTCCAATGCAGACCATTGCTTCTACTGGTCCTACGATCATTCCAGAGTCTCAACAATATGGGTTCACATCCGGTGTTCCTAATTTGAACCCGGTGGGAGGTAACACTTTTAATAATTCTCTTACCACTAACCATGGATTCATGCAGGATACAGCTATCAATCATGCCATGTCCAGAGAATTGCAAATGTTAAAGGATATGATATCAAGTGTTCCAGGAGTGGTCAAACCTATCCCGGAGATTGCAGATGGGTGCCATAAGATATCTCGTTTTGCACCACCAATCTGTGATGCTGAGATACCCAAGAGGTTCCACGTGCCAACCATGAAGTTGTATGATGGTTCAACGGATCCTGAAGAACACATAGCACAATACAGGGAGAGGATGGAGATCAATCCAATCCCAGAAAGGTTAAAGGAAGCATGTCTGTGCAAGGGATTTGGATCCACTCTTACTGGATCAGCTCTCAAATGGCTGCTAAGTCTTCCCCCCTACTCCATTACCTCATTTGCTAATCTAGTTAACCTATTTAATAGTCAGTTTTCTTGTAGTAGAAAATTTTAATGTTTAACTAGTGATTTATATAGGATAACCCGGGGTCATAATGAATCACTAAGGGATTATATCACAAAATTTAGTAAAGAATCCTTAGACATTCCCAACCTGGATATAGCCACGGCTGTTGAGGCCTTTAAAATGGGATTGCTCAGGGATTCATTGTTCTATGATGATCTTGTTATAACACCATGCAGGAACCTAGATGAGGTAAGAACCCGGGCACTCAGGTTCATCCGGCTAGAGGATGATAAGAGGATCCAGGAGAGATTAGCAGGATCCTCAAAACAAGAAAAGCAAGGATCCTCGTTCAAGAACAACAAGTTCAGATCCTATAACAAATCTGATAACCAGAATGTGCATGCTGTTGATCAAGAAGAGGATGATGAGGATTATCCTCCAATTTCTGAATATTGTTTTTCTGTTGATAACATTGAACTAATCCTTGCGATGCAGGATTTAGGTGATAAAGCTAGATGGCCTAGGAAAAATGACAGACCAGCTGCAACTAAACATAATTCAAAGTGGTGTGCATACCATGAAGATTTTGGGCATCTCATAGAAGAATACATTGCACTGAGAAAAGAAATTGGATACTTGTTAAGCAAGGGGCACCTGAAAGAATTATTGGGTAGAAAAAAGTCAAGGACTCAGGATCCTGAAAGGATCCCTGAAAAAGCTCCGGCCCCTCCAGCAGATGCACAAGTAATAAACTTTATTTCTGGAGGATCAGACATTTGTGGCACATCCTTCTCAGCAGCTAAAAGGCATGCAAAGGAAACCAAAATGGATAATGGAGATAGACCCATCCGAACATCCAGTGTCTCCGAAGGAAAAGTCATAACTTTTGATGAGGATGATCGTGTTGACATTCAGGATCCTCATCACGATGGTTTAGTTATCACTCTTTTCATTTCTAACCATTTTGTCCGCAGGATCCTTATAGACGGAGGAAGCTCTGTGAACATTATCCAGCTTGATGTTCTAAAGAAGATGGGTATCCCCGAATCAGATATCATACCGAGATCCTCTGTGCTCGTGGGATTCAGTGGCGAGACTAAGAATACCCTGGGGGACATTAAACTCCCAATATACATCGAATGCCTACATTCTTATCAAAAATTTTGTGTTATTGACTGTTTATCTTGTTGTAATGTTATCCTTAGCAGGCCTTGGATACATGATATGAAGGCAGTCCCATCCACCTACCATCAATGTGTGAAGCTCCCTAGTCCTTGGGGAATAGTGAAGATTGATAGTGATCAGCAAGAGGCTAAAAACTGTTACACTTCATCGATGAAACCAGCCTCAAAGTCAAGGGAACAATAGCAATCAAAGTATCCTCCAAGGGATGTCTTGGAGGCAAGAGAGCAGGATGTAGTAGAAATCCTCATGGATCCTGGTGATCCTGAATCCAAAATCTATATCGGATCAGGGATCCTTGGCAAAATGAAAGAAGACCTCATATCCTTCCTCAAAAGGAGGAAAACTACCTTTGCATGGAAACATGAGGATATGACAGGTATATCTAAAGATATTATCACTCATAAACTTGGCATTGACAGGTCATTCAAACCAATCCATCAAAAAAGGAGGAAGTTTGCACCAGAAAGAAATGCCATTATCCAGGAAGAGGTAGAGAAATTGCTCCGAGCAGGTATGATTAGAGAGGTCAAGTATCCAAGATGGTTGGCCAATGTGGTTGTTGTTCAAAAGAAAAATGGAAAGTGGAGGGTATGTGTCGATTTCACAGATTTAAATAAGGCATGTCCCAAGGATCCTTTCCCATTACCCCACATTGACTCCATGGTGGATGCAATGGCGGGTCATGAACTGTTGACTTTTATGGATGCTTCACCTGGATTTCAACAAATTCAGATGGAACCATCTGATTAAGAGGATACGGCATTTATGACTCGAACCGATATATATTGTTATATTGCTATGCCATTTGGACTAAGGAATGCTGGTGCAACTTATCAAAGGCTGGTGAATATGATGTTCAAGGATCAGATTGGACAAACTATGGAGGTTTACATAGATGATATGGTGGTAAAATCCATAAAAGCTGAGGATCACCTAAGGGACTTAGAGGAAGCATTCGATATCCTTGACAAATATAATACGAAACTTAATCCTTCAAAATGTCACTTTGGTGTTAAAGCAGGTAAATTCTTAGGATATATGGTGACAAAGAGAGGTATTGAAGCCAGCCCGGAACAAATCAAAGCTTTAGTGAATATCAAATCTCCTGCCAATGCTAAGGATGTCCAAAGGCTAACAGGCAGGATCGCAGCTTTGAACAGATTTATATCCAAATCCTCAGAGAAATGCAAGGAACTCTATGATATCCTAAGGAAGAACAAGAAATTTGAGTGGACTGAGAAGCATGAAAGTGCCTTAAGAGCTCTCAAGGATTACCTATCCTCAGCCCCGGCCTTGATGAAACCAGAAAAAAGGAGATGTGCTATCCTTATTGTTAGGGCTGGATTTTTATTATACATGATCCTTACACGTGATCCTAACCAGTGATCCTTGTTTCTTTGGCAGATAGTGATCCTCAGCAGACTTCCAGGGTCAGGATCACGGACCATCATAGGATCCTCATGCTAACAGTTGCTTTCGTTGAATTTAATGTTGTTTTGCAGGAATGACTAGCAGGATCCGCTCTTAGCATCATAACCAAGGGACGCGTCTTCACAATTATGGCATTAGCTTAATCGGAGATAGACGTTGCAAAGGATATGGAAACTTAGCTTGATTTAAGGACGGCAATTTAGGCTAGATTGTCTATTATTTCTAAAGGGGTAATGAGCTGATTATTAGTCTTTTTACCTAAAATAGGTCACCTACACTTGTATAAATACCACTCTTCCTCATTTGGAAGAACACACGACGACACACAACACAACTCTCACACGCTTAGACACTCGGAACTATAGTGATCCTTGTACTCAGCTCATTATCATCCAAAGTTGTAACTATTTTTCTTATATTGAAGTTTGGTGATCGGTAGTTGCCATCACCCGAGGTTTTTTATGCCGGAGATCATACATTGATCAAGGGCTTTTTCCTCGTATAAATCATTGTGTCTTTGCATATTTCACATTGAAGTGATCCTTTACTTTTTCTACAAACCAAGCATCATACCCCATTTACATAAAGTTTGGTTGCATTATCCTTGTGTGATTTTTGACCAAAACAGTTTGGCGCCCACCGTGGGGCAATTGGTGCTTCATTCATAAGAAAACTTTCTGTTCGAAATCATTTCAAAGAATTACATGGCTTCATCATTGAAAAACATGTCCACGGCGATGTCTGCAGTCACCTCGTCTCAGAACACTCTGCCTCCTCCACCGGCAGGATCCCAGAAGAATGCTGAGAAGAGACAAACTCCTACTAACTCTAAACCTCCATCTTCCTCTGCTATGAATTCTTATATTCCCAGTACTAGTGATGTATTTACTTTGATTTTGCAGATGAAGGATCGTATGCAGCGGCAGGATGAAACTAATGAAAGGATCCTCAGGGAAATTGGAGATCTCAAAAGACAAAAGAAAACGGCAGAGGATCATTCCCCACTGATGCCCAAATCCTTGAGCTTTGATACTCCAATGATTCCTTCTCAGCCATCAGGAATTCCAGACGTGCATATTATGGGAGAATCAAGAGGATTGCACCTCGGATCGACAGCAATGACTCAGGCATCAGACTCACATTTTCAGCCGGCAGGATCCTATCCCCAGCATATGGGATCCTTCATGAATTCGGGAGCCTATCCGGGAGCACAGCAGTTTCAAGGATCCTACTTTGTTCCAGGATCATCCCAGGGTCAAGGATCCTCCTTTGCTCCAGGATCATTCCAGGTTCAAGGATCCTCCTTCGTTCCAGGATCATCTCAGATACCAGGATCCTTCCAGATACCAGGATCCTCCCAGATGCCAGGATCCCTAAAGAGTTTGCAAACAGGAAGTCTAAATGTCCATCAAGGGGACTTCATTCCAATGCAGACCATTGCTTCCACTGGTCCCTCCGTTATTCCAGAATCCCAGCAATATGGATTCACTAACCTGAACCCAATAGGAGGTAACACTTTAAATAATTATCTTACCACTAACCATGGATTCATGCAGGATGCAGGTATCAATCATGCTATGGCCAGAGAGTTGCAGAAGCTAAAAGATATGATCTCAAGTGTTCCAGGGGTAGTCAAGCCTATCCCAGAGATCGTAGATGGAAGCCATAAGGTATCTCGCTTTGCACCACCAATTTGTGATGCAGAGGTACCCAAAAGGTTCCATATCCCTACTATGAAGCTGTATGATGGTACAACGGATCCAGAGGAGCACATAGCACAATACAGGGAGAGGATGGAGATCAATCCTATCCCAGAAAAGCTGAAGGAAGCATGCCTATGTAAAGGATTTGGATCCACTCTTACTGGATCAGCTCTTAAGTGGTTGTTAAGTCTTCCCCCTTACTCTATTACTTCATTTGCTAATTTAGTTAATTTATTCAATAACCAATTCTCTTGTAGTAGAAATTGAAAGCTTACCAGTGATTTATATAGGGTAACTCAAAGTCATAATGAATCATTAAGGGATTATATAACTAAATTTAGTAAAGAATCCTTGGACATTCCCAACTTGATATGGCTACGGCTGTTGAAGCCTTCAAAATGGGACTGCTTAAGGATTCATTATTCTATGATGATCTTGTTATGACACCATGCAGGAATCTCTAGATGAAGTAAGAACTCGGGCACTCAGGTTCATCTGGCTAGAGGATGACAAGAGGATCCAGGAGAGACAAGTAGGATCCTCAAAACAGGGAAGCAAGGATCTCTCCTTCAAGAACAACAAATTCAATCCTACCATAGAAAT